>NC_056731.1:138756314-138818814 GCF_019279795.1 Protopterus annectens
AAGCCTTTTGCTACAATTTTCCTCTGTAAACATTCATTTAAATAAGCATTCGTTGTTTCGAGATTCCTAACATCAAAATTTTTTTCTCTAAAAGGAAAATATTTTCTTTCAAAGTCCCAGACTTTGTTGCATATTTCACTGTATTGTTTCCCATGTTTTGTTGGTCATTGAAAGCAAAAGGCTTTTTGAAAAAATTGTAAATATCAACTTTATCAGTCCCATCCACATTAAATCGTTGAGTAACTGCAGTGTTAAAGCCAAAACCCCATTCCCCCTCATTGTATAAAATAGCACCTGTGGTATTTGGCCTTGCACCAGTTCCATGCATTGTGGAAACTCTGGAAATTCCATTTCCACCACTCTCCTTTGTCCCAGCACCATTTTTTCAGTTTGTTCATACTTTTTTCTCCACTTGTGGAGTTTAAAATCAAACAGGATGCCAAATCTTGCCTCTCCTCGGCTTCCAGACCATTCTGCCATGTCTCTTTGTCTTTCACAGTGGAAATCCCACATTCTGATGACTGATTTTGCTTCCTCTTTCCTGAGGACCCATCAATGGAGCCTTGGGATTGACTAAACATGTCAATGAGGCGGGTCAGCTCACCTTTTACAATTGCCAGCTCTGAGTAAACTCTATTCAGTTTGTCTCTGTTAACTGGTGAAAATAGTGCTGGAATTTCATCTAAAAAGTCCATGCTGCAAGGTTGCTCTGTTAAAAGTGCCAAAACTGTTTAAACAATGACCCCAGTGACAATCAAAGCAAAAATTAAAATAATAAAATCACTGTGTTGCAGCCAGAACTCTCCACAACTCTCCACAGGTATCAAATGTTTTATTAAGACATAAAAATATTTAAAAAGTATTCATTGAGTGCTTTCATCCCCCTCAGAACAGGGACTTCATCAGAATACATTCCTTCTGTTGAATCCAACATTTATAGCCCAATGTGTTGATGACATCACAACCCCATAAATGCATTTAAAGACACAATCACCTTGTTAAAAAGTAGCAACTTAAAAAAACACTTAAGGACATATGTACCATATTTAATACATTTAAAATAAACTTTCCTAACTTCATAGAAATTTATAACATAGCCTTTTGTCCCTAGCTCTCTTAATTAACAGGGGCTTTACAGAAATAACTTAATTTAAACCAATACCCTCCCCTGCCCCTTTATAAATAACAAAAAAATGCTCCTTAGTTAAGGTTATTCCTGAATAATTGTAAAAGTGGTAACCTCTAAATGTACAAACTAATCCATTCCTTAAAATTTCATTGTCACTATTAGTTGTTATTCCCTTTCCCATTTAGTTCTGTTGAACCACTGGTTTGGTGCCCTTTCTATATCTCTTCTCTCCCCCACATCCCATTTTTCCTGTGTTTGAAAAAATGGCTATTTCTATAATTATTGTGCTGAAAACTGTTGTCGTGACCATTAGGGTTATAAAGCAAACTTCTCCTTTCTTTCCTATACATATACTCTTCTTTGTGAGGATGGGTGTACCCCCCCCTCACCCCCAACAATTGTATGTTCTTTCTGTTTCAAAATGTATGCTCTTTTCTCTTTATACTCTTTTAAATCCCTTTGTAGCTTTTTACATTTTTTATCAAAAATGCTATTACACGTTTTCCACCATTTTAAACTGTTTGAAATATGGGTTTTCATATTGTGAAAACAATAGGTCATTTTTGATGTCATTGTTTAAAGTTTCAACTTCACTAATCAAACAATACAATTTAGAATCATTACATCAAATGATCTTTTCCACTAGCTCTAATCCATGATTACTGAACATTTCAGAAAATTCATTAATCAGTTTTTCATCATATTCAATCCCAAAAGGAAATTTGTAAACCCTTAAGCCTTTTGGTACAATTTTCTTCTGTAAACATTCATTTAAATAAGCATTCTCCATTTAGAGATTCCTAACATCAAACATTTTTTTCTCTAAAAGGAAAATATTTTCTTTCAAAGTCCCAGTCTTTTTTGCATATTTCACTGTCTTTGTATTGTTTCCCATGTTTTGTTGGTTATTGAAAACAAAAGGCTTTTTAAAAAAATTGTCAATATCAACTTTATTAGTCCCATCCACATTAAATTGTTGTGTAACTGCAGTGTTAAAGCCAAAACCCCTTTCCCCATCATTGTATAAAACAATATCTGTGGTTTTTGGCCTTGTACCAGTTCCATGCATTGTGGAAACTCTGGAAATTTCATTTCCACCACTCTCCTTTGTCCCAGCACCATTTTTCTGTTTGTTCATACTTTTTTTCTCCACTTGTGGAGTTTAAAATCAAACAGGATGCCAAATCTTGCCTCTCCTCAGCTTCTAGACCATTCCGCCATGTCTCCCTATCTTTCCCAGCAGAAATCCCACCTCCTAATGTCTGATTTTGCTTCCTCTTTTCTGAGGACCCATCAATGGAGCCTTGGGATTGGCTAAACATGTCAATGAGGTGGGTCAGCTCACCTTTTACAATTGCCAGCTCTGAATAAACTCCGTTCAGCTCGTCTCTGTTAACTGGCCAAAATAGTGCTGGAATTTCATCTAAAGAGTCCATGCTGCAAGGTTGCTCTGTTAAAAGTGCCAAAACTGTTTAAACAATGACCCTAGTGACAACCAAAACAAAAATTTAAATAATAAAATCACTGTGTTGCAGCCAGAACTCTCCACGACTCTCCATAGGTATCAAACATTTTATTAAGACATAAAAATATTTAAAAAGTATTCATTGAGTGATTTCATCCCTTCAGAATGGGGACTTCATCAGAATACATTCCTTCTGTTGAATTCAGCATTTATAGCCCAATGTGTTGATGACATCACAACCTCATAAATGCATTTAAAGACTCGATCACTTTGTTAGAAAGTAACAACTTAAAAAAACACTTAAGGACATCTGTACCATATTCAATACATTTAAAATAAACTTTTCTAACTTCATGGACATTTATAACATAGCCTTTTGTCCCTAGCTCTCTTAATTAACAGGGGTTTTACAGAAATAACTTCATTTATACCAATACCCTCCCCAGCCTGCAGCTTGATCTGCCATTTGACTTCTTTTTCTTCAATTAAATTTTTGTAGTCCCCCCCCTAGGTTGACTCATACTTTCAAAAAAGGCTTTATTCCACACAATAATAAATGCCAATAAAATGGAAGAGTCATTTCATCCAAACCAAGTCAGACTTCATCAGAAAACACACATCAAACTAACAAGTTCCTTTTAAAAATAAATTCAAAAAGTTTCATCCAGTCATGTCAACCCAATTAATTAAGTTAATCAGAACCACATACTAAGTAGGTAAAACTCCATAGTTCCTTTAAAATGTTTCTTGTAAGATGTCAAAAGTTTTCACAAATACATTCACTAGGCCTTTCACAATACTGGCCTTCTGATGTTGAGGGTGACTCCTTGTGTATTCAAGGTAAGAGTTGCTGAATGTGGGGTTTCTATATATTTTAGATGTAAAACCACTTGGAGTTTTGAAAATCTGAGAGTCGAGATAACTAATTGAATTCCACTACTAGCTTCTTAAAATTTACTCACATGAGTAACCCTTTGTCAATTAGTTATCTCAACATTCAGACTCACTCCACATCAAAAGGCCAGTATCGTGAAAGGCCAGATGAACAGGGTTACTAGAATTACATCTCCGGCTGGTGACCTTGAGAATGAATTACAGAAAGTTGTGGAAATGTTCTATGAAAGAGGATATCCACATGGCATGGTTCAGGAAAATGTGAACTATGTTAGAAGGGAATGGGGTAAGAGATTTAAACCCCTGTTAGGAAATTTTAACATGGTTAGAGAGTCACTTCAGGGACAGAAAAACTTTTAAAGGGCTATGATTTTGCCCTACTGGGGAAAGGTAGGGAAAGTGAAGAACATTATGGGAAAAAAATGGGCCATTCTCAGGGAGAACCCAGATTTGAGAAGGGTTGTAGGGCAGAGACCCTCCTATGTATATAAAACTGGGGCAGACATAAAAGAAAGTTATGAACATGTGAAGAATACACAAGTTAATAAGCATGATGGTAGTATAAAGTGTGGATCTTGTTCACAACGCTGTTACATAGTAGACTGTAAAATGGTTACTTTATAAAACACCCTCAAATCAAAAGTTGAATTTAAGGGTAATTGTCATACTTCAGGTGTCATTTACCTCGCACTATGCAAGGGGTGTCAAGCATATTATGTTGGCAAAACCAAAAGGCAATTACACAACAGGATATACAAACATATATATCAAATATCCACTAAAAATAATAATAATGCACTGTATAGGCGTTCTTTAGTCTGTGGGAATTTTCAGGGGTTCCATTTTGGGATCTTAGAGAATGTATTAGTCAACCCTAGAGGTGGGGACTACAGAAATGTAATTGAAAAAAAAGAAGTCAAATGGCAGATCAAGCTACAGGCAGGGGAGGGTATTGGTTTAAATGAAGATATTTCTGTTAAACCCCTGTTAATTAAGAGAGCTAGGGACAAAAGGCTATGTTAAAAATTTCCATGAAGTTAGGGAAGTTTATTTTAAATGTATTAAATATGGTGCAGATGTCCTTAAGTGTTTTTTTTAAGTTGTTACTTTTTAACAAAGTGATTGTATCTTTAAATGCATTTATGGGTTGTGAGGTCATCAACACATTGGGCTATAAATGTTGGATTCAACAGAAGGAATGTATTCTGAGGAAGTCCCCGTTCTGAGGGGATGAAAGCACTCAATGAATACTTTTTAAATATTTTTATGTCTTAATAAAACTTTTGATACCCATGGAGAGTTGTGGAGAGTTCTGGCTGCAACACAGTGATTTTATTATTTTAATTATTTTCATTTTGCTTGCTTATCTGATACTGATGTTCATATAGTCTCTTACAAAGACTTTTAGTTTTGCCAACATAGTATGCTGGACATCCTAAACATTTTGTGAAGTAAACCACACGTTTAGATTGACAGTTACCTTTTACAAAGCTTACTTTGGAATGTATATGATTCTTCTAATGTCAACCCTTCGCCTTCTGAAATGTAAAGACATTGAGAACACATTCCACATTTTGTGGTCCCTTTCCTTAACAGACCATAATGATAATTAGACAAAACCTCTCTTTCAAATTAAAGCCTGTTTTAAAAGCAAAAGTAGGGTGTGTACCTAATATTTTATAAATACGTGGGTTGCCTTTTAATATATTGACATTACGTTTAACAATATTTTCACCTCTCTAGCTTGTGGTCCATATTCAATAGCAATGGCTGTCTCATAAATTCATTTGTCAGTCTTGTTTACTTTTACTAAAACCTACCACAAAAAGTGATTTGCATTTCTTCCCCCATTCCAGTTCAACATAACTTCTTATTTCTTCTACTAACCGGGTTGGGTAACCTCTACTTAAGAACGTACTGGCAACAATATTTAACTCTCCAGCCACATCCTTTTGATGTGAGATCATTTGTGCTACTCTTATTCATTGTGTTTCAACTATGCTTTTCTTCTGTCTCAATGGATGACAACTGGAAAAGTCCAAGTAAGAATCACTAAAAGTTGGCTTCCTAAAAATTACTGATTTAAAATCATTCTCAGTACGTTTGATAAAAGTATATATGTAGTTAATTCCTTCCATGCTGTAATTAAAAGTAAACTTAAGAAAAGCGGAAGTACTGTTGAGATACTTAACAAAGATATTTGTCTCCTTTTAAGGCCCCTTCCACAAAATAAAGATGTCATCCAAGAATTTGACATAATGCTTAACAAATTGATAGAAAAAAAACTGTTGAAAACATTATTAAATTCCCAATCCAACAGGGCCAAAATTGCATTGATTGGAGTGCAGGAGGCTCTCATGGCCACACCTTTATTCTGTTTAAAACATTCCCCTTCAAAGTATATAAAATTATAGACCAATACAGTACCCATTAATTCATTAATCAAGTTGACTTTTTCTCACGAAAAATGTGTGTGTCTACACATACTGTTATAAAAATGTTGCATGCCCTCTTCTCTAGGGATTGATGTAAAAAGGTTGACCATATCTATGGTTAAGTAAATTATTATTATTAAAATTATTGCGGCAAGGCAAGGATTGAAGACATATCCCATTGGGGTCTGTGTTGAGAGATGTTTGAAGCTGATTTATGATAAGGTCAACCACCTGATCACTGACTCCTGAGAGTTTCTAGAGAGACTTCAATCAGATCTTTGGAATAAAGAAATCATTTTCTTAACTATAGATCATTGGATCAAAATGTTGGAAAAAAATGCCTTAAAATGCATCTTAGAGTACCTGTAATCATATGGCTTCTGGAGGCCAAATAGTACCCAACATCCATCTTAATTCAGTTGTTTCAATACACTTTTGAACAAGTTTACAATTCTGTTTTGGAAGTCATCCAGATAGTGTGCAAAGGCTGAAGTGGCAAACAAGATAAAAGAGGAATGTTATACCTCATATTATGGAGTCCTATTATATCTTTAGTGTTTATTTAAAATTTATTTGAATTTTGCATTTCACTGTTGACAATTTTATACATGAATTTGTAAACATACAAAAATAGAAATAAACTGACTAGTGAATGTGCCTAGAAGTGGGACTATATAGTTATGAACAAGTACTCAGACATTTGGTTGGCAGCAACTCTTTCAGTCTGTACTGGATCTGCCACTAGAAATAGCTATTACGTATGCTTGAAGATAAAAACACTGAATCTGTTTGTGTGAAGGAACTGCTGTGATATATGCCTGAGGATAGTAACAATGAAAGTCCCAGAGTTACACAACTGCATTTATCAGGACAAGTGCAAGCTTGTTGTGCAGGTACTTTTCAATAGGCTTTTCTTCATGTTTTTCATATTTTACTTTTCTGCCTCTTAAGCAAAAGAAGACAAACACATCTTGTTCCAATGGTATTTGTTACTGTGAACTTTTATTGACGTTTCAAGTTACGTAAAAAAAATCTCCTGGATCATAAACAGAGCAGCTGCCAAGTTCATGAGACAGTCTACTGAATGAATGTTTTGTAAGTTACAGATGAACTGAACATTGTGAACATTATGAACTATGTCTGCCAAAGTTAGCATGCACTTACTACTTCTGTGGTTTCCCAATGTTTACTAAACGTTTCAGCTTGTGCTTCCTATATATACGCTTGTTGAGCTATCAAACAGACAGAACAGCTTGCCTGGAATGTAATTTCATACAGAGAGTTGGAGGCCAGAATTAGGCAGTAAAACCTTCATTATTTAAGGAATGTTGCCTCATATAGAAAGGGATTAAAATTTCAATGTTACATTTATAAAATGGGATGTTATTACACCTAGCTGAAATTCCAGTTAAATCATACATTAATATTAGGGACTCCATCAAATGCCTTGCAGCTATTGTCTAGTTACAGTATTAGTGCTTAGAATGGAATACCTGTCTTCATTTTCACAAATAAACCATAGCTCTGGCTAATGATCTTGCAGTATAAGTGTGTGTGTGTGCTATGTGTGTGTGTTTTTAAGTAGGGTACAGTAATAAATGTTTGTGTCCCCCTTACTTGAGAAGAAAACTGTAACTCGCATGTCATATGGGAATATTGTCTGGAAAAAGTTCATACAGAAACAAAACTGAAAAACAGTGAGAAAAACCTTTTCAAAAATGGTCTGTGCCACCACCACTGCCTGCTGTGATAACAGTTCCCCACATCCATTAATCCATTATCTCTATATATTCTACCATCGTGGATTCACAAACTTAGAGATTAGAATGAATGTTGTAAAATGATAGTCTTTCCCTCTTCTATATTGCGTGACCTCAGATTTTTTGGTACATCTTGTGGAATTACACAAGGTCCAAGTAAATGAGAGGCTGACGACATAGAAATGATGACATTGCATTTATGATGTTTTCAGTTGCGACAGGATGACAAATTTTAAATAGCAGTGCTCTGGTTGATTAGAAGGTAATGAGAGCCAAAAGAGTAAAGAATATGGCATAAAAATAGAGTCAAGAGAAAGTCAAGAGTCAGAAAATAACGGGCAGAATGAAATGTCTCAGATGAAGAAGATTGCAAATCTCTATCAGTGCTATACACTGAGTCAGTATCAACAATGAACTCTGCGATGAAAGATAATGTGATTCTGCACTAAGACATTTTCAGTGCAGTTTCTACTATGGTTCATAGGTAAGTACTAGGCTAGCTGCCCTTGTGGGTCATTTTGAGCCTAGTCAATTGTTCATTTAATGGTGAGAGTGAAACCTTGCATCTTGTAACTGTGAGGAAAACACCTTAACCATTATACCAACCACCAAGCCCCAACCCCTGTGGAATAGTCTTGAAGGAAAACAAAATAAAACTTTTTTGTCACAGACTTCATCAGACCAAGCATTTGGTCTGTCACAGAAAAAAAATAAATCCACTGCCTGGGCCCACTTGACAGAAACTGAGTCTAATAAGCTATTACTAATGAGCAGCTGACAGAAATATTGTATAAAAATTGCACATTCAAAAATGTAATTAATTAATTGTTCCAGAGAAATGAACAGGCTGTTTCACTTTCACACTAAACAATTACATGAAGAAACTGATTTGACTGCCATCAGGTGATAAAAACACCCTTAACATATAAGTTGTAAGAGTTCTCTTTCTCTTCTTATTTAAGCTATTTTACACAGAAGTAACCTCAACAAAATAACACCTTTCTGTCCAGGAAAGCAACACTTGGCTATGATCAGGAAAAAGTAATGCACTTTGAAAACAAAGAAAGCATTCCACCTTTTTTACTTGGAAAATCCTCATGAATTATCATTTTACTGTGATCAAATGGCACAAATTCTATCTACAAATCAAAAGTTTGGAGACATATCAGGAAATCCACAAATTTAACACCTTTTTCCCCTAAAACAAATCATAGATGACAGCATATATCTTCCATTACAGTGATCATGTAACAAAAGCTCCATTGTAAAGGTAAATAATAGACTATTAGTCTATGGACAACTACCACAAGTCTAGACAATAATCAGAGGTCAGAATCAAATGCTATATCTTATATTTGGGAAACAAAGATCTTATCCATTATGCCTATATTTTCCTGTGTTGCGTTTCTGCTACTTTTAAAAAATAGATCGCCCTTCTGTAGTGACCCCTGTCTAACAGGCTAAACTACCTTTGATAGTGATCCACAGACAAAAACTCTGAGCACAAAATTAATTGTGTAATACATATTTGTTTTCTAAATAAGTATTTCAGTCTTTATGAAACAGAGGCTGCCCCTTTAAAACAATCCATTTCTGACACTAAATAAAATGTATTCCACACTTTCAGACCACAACATTAATGCGTGAGAATCAAAGGAGGAGGAGAATCTATCTTCAGCAAAGATAAATATACCTCTAGACTGGTTAGGCAGAAAAACTCCATGGAGTTACTCTAAGTTTCAATAACTGTGGGTAAGACTCTCCCTTCAAGTCATCATTAGCTGTAGGCCACTTCAATGAACCAAAATACCCATGCTGTTTATTTGGACCTACTTGAGTCAAATTACAACCAAACACTTTAGTCATGGGTGATTTTAACTATCCCTTCATTGACTGGGAAATATATATGAGCACTAACATGCTCAGACTAAGGTTCCTGGACTTTGTTAACACTAATGCCTTGGAAAAATAGTATGCAACTCCACAAGATGGTCAAATATTCTCGACCTGGTCCTCACCAACATGGGTGACCATTGCACCAACTCAAGTATAGGACCCTCACCTGGTTAAATCTGGTCATAAATCAGTCACGTTTGAAGTACCTATAACACTTGAGCCCCTCTTAGGTGAAATCAGGCTAAATAATTTTTGCCAGAGCTAATTATACCCTCCTAAGGGATGGCATAAATAATTGCCAAGCTCCTGGTCCCACAGATGACACTGACAGCTATACTAAGGTATACACAAATGCCCTGTGCAAACACTTATACAAATATATCGAAACTGCTGTACCTGATAGGATCAAAACAAGATCCTCAAGAAAAAGACAAACCTCCCTGGTAGACATCTTGCATTAATAAGTTATACAATAAGAGGAGGAAGTTGCTGTCTAAGAATAAAAAGAGAGGTCCTAGCACTGGAAGAGCACCCTCCTCTGTTTGAACAAACAAATAAGACAACTTGTAAAATCCTCTAAGGGCAACTTCAAAAAAAATAGTAATCATAGCTAAGGATAACCATGAGACATTCTTCAGTTATATTCATAATATAAAAGGTAGGACTCAGATGTGTGCTGAACTATCTGTGGATGGCATCATGCACACTGATCCTGTGAAAATACCTAACCTGTTAGCCAGCAGGTTTGGTGAATATTTCACCACCACCCCCATCCCATCCAAACCCTCCACAAAGCATTACCTCTACATCTCCCCAACCTTGCATCCCAAAGAGCAAGTCATTAATGCTCTCTCCAAGGCCAAAAGCATTGCCTCTATGGGACAGAATAGCATCCCATGTTTTGTTTTAAATGGTTTAAAACATGAGTTAGCAACTCTATTAGTTATTCTCTTCCATCACAACCTGAGCACTGGTTTTGTCCCAGCTGAATGAAAAACAGCAACTGTCATTCCCCTTCATAAAGGGGGTAGAGCAACAAACCCTGGGAACAACAGACCCATAGGCTTAACAAGCCTTATCTGTAAGGCCGTGGAACAAATCATCATGGACCTTATCCATAAGGATATATGGTGATCTCCAAACCCTTGATCTGACACCGTTTGTTTTTTGTCAAATGTAGGCCATGCCTGGTGGAATTCTTAGAAAATGTCATCAGAACCAAAGACAAAGGCGAGCTTTTGCATACCACCTACCTTGACTTAGCCAAGGCCTTCAACACAATCCCACATTCAGGCATCATTGATAAACTCTCCCAGTTGAATATTAACCTTTTTGTCTTCAGGTGGCTCACCAGTAGATCACACTCAGTCAAAGTTGAGGACTTTACCTTGGGACCTTTAAAAAAGAGTTGCAGCAAACTACACAGAAAAAAATAGGAAATGCGGGAACAATATATGCAGAGAAGGAATGAGGTTTAAGAGGCATGATTTGAATGAGCTATATAATGCTTTACTGATAATGACTGGATAGATTATAAGTGATATATAATGTTTGCAAATACAGTTGATTCAGTGGTGTCTGTGATGTATAATGTTTGCAACTAAAGTGGTGTCAATGTTTGCTTTTCATTTATACAAATGTAAGATTGCCTATGCCATACATGATAATTTAATAAAGATGTTTATTAAAAAAAAAAGTTGGGGACTTTACCTCAACCAGCAAACTTGTCACCAGTGGGGTTTGGCAGGGTCAATGCTGCCCCCACCTTTTGTTTGGAATATACTTCTCAGAAGTTCAGGCCAAAACAGAGGGGCTGTGTCTGACTAAGTTTGCTGATGACTGCAAATTAGGTGCAATCATTGAATCCCCAAATGATGTCAATATACTTCAAGAGGGACTTACACAAACCAATGATTGGTGCCAAATCTATGGACTCAAACTCAATGCAAAAAAATTCATTATCATCCCCTTTGGTAAAAACTATATCCCTGCAGACTATCATATAAATAATAATACCCTAATTAACAACCCAGTAGTGACAAACGTGGGAATGCAAGTTGACTGTAGCCTAAACTTTGACCACATGTCTACTCTGGTAAGGAAGGCAGTCTACGTTGCATACCTCATTAGCAAAGGCATTGTCTCAAGAGTGAAAGTGTTCATAACACCCCTGTACTTGACCCTCATCAGGCCAACAGTGCAGTACAATGCTCCCTTTGGTATGTACCTGCAGCAATTTGAGAGAGCTCCTACATTTCTAACCAAGAAAATTCAGGGTCTCCCATACATCATATATTAACTGACTGAAATCACTGTCACTGTACTCAGTAGCATACAGACTACTTAGAAGAGACTGGCCTACAGAACAATCTCAGATCCAAACCTAATGGAAATGTTGCACATCCACAAGTCAAATAGCACAAGGGTCACCCACTCTAGGGACCTTAACTTGGTCTGTGACATAAATAGGACCTGCTGGATAGACAGATATGTCTCTCAGAGGTTGCCACTCCTATGGAATAAGCTAACAGTTCACATTAAACAAAGCCTCTCTATGACCCTGTTTAAGTGTAGCCTGGACGACTGGATGGGAAACCATAAATTCCTGCTGGGGATTTCACCTATGACCCTCCTAAATATGGGCAGTCATTGCTAACTAATATCTTGAGTTTAGGCATAGAGCTTCAGGTCAATAGCCCAGTAACCACCTATGAATCTATGAAGCTGTAATTAGATGACAGAAACTTATTTTGCAAACTATATGGAAAAGGTTGCCTTGTTTAAATGCAATCAGTCAATGGAAAGTCTGTCTAGAAATACAACTTGTAGGATGAATTTATTTTTCATAAAATCATTTTGGTTAAATTTACACTACACACACACACACACACACACACACACACACACACACACACACACACACTCAGTTACATGCGGACAGGCTCACACACATATACAAACAGGTGCAGATGCTCATACCACATTCCTTATTCAAATGTTGACATTTGAAATGCCAAGTGCTGCCATGTAAAAAAAAAAGACCAAAAAGCAGGGATTTGGGGTGACCATAATGATTGAGGTGTTTACATCACAAACAAATGGTACACAGTTTGATTCTCACCTTTGAAAGAAACATTAGCTAGGCTTAAAATAGCTTACAAAGGCAGGTAGCCTACTGCTTACTTATAAACTTTATGCCAAAGAAGACCAAGCATCTATCTTCACCTTTAAACTTCTTTTCTACAGGGAAGCTAGAATGCCTATGTCCCCTGATATAGGAGGGCAAGCCTTTATACTCCATTAACTTATATGTCCCAATCCTGAAATCAACATACCTAAGAGAAAAGGGAATATTGTGGGAAATGGCCACCTCAAACTTGGTATACATAAGTTCTTTTGTTTTTGCTATTCAGTCTCTGTGTTTCAGGACTCAGTCTAGCCACTCCCAATATGTCAAATGCCTCCCACATACATAAACACAGGCACATGCCTGATTTCTGGAACTGTATCTTCATTCTGAAAGCACAAAGAAAATACAGTACATTGCCATGGTTGAATCTGGATTAAATAAAACATTAACTTCGCTGATGTTTTGAAAGACAGCAAAATCATGCATTATAAATTTATACTTTTTTGACTGTGCCAGTCCCATTTGGCTAATGGCCTCTTTTCAGGGAAGATCTGAGGTTGTATACATATTGACTAGGGACTTTTTAACTATGGCTTTGTACCTTGACAATGGAGGATTGCAATGGTTATCCCACTTCACTAGAGTGGACTATAAACTGGCCACAGAATCAACAGACCTATTAGTCTGACTAGACTAGTATGCAAAGCCATGAAACAAATTATTATGGAAATGACAACAAAGGCATAGTTAACCTTAAGACACTGGACCCAACTCAGTTTGGCTTTATCAAGGGAAGGTTATATGGCGGACTTCTTTGAGAAGGTCACCAAAGCAATGGATGAAGTTAAAATGGTGCAAACCATTTTAACTTCATCCATTGCTTTGGTGAAGTTAAAATGGTGCACCATTTTAACTTCATCCATTGCTTTGGTGAAAATGGTGCAAACCACCTATCTGTGCTTGACTAAGGTGTTTAGTACAATACCCCACTCGGGGATAGTTCACATTCTCACTGAACTGGACATAAACTGCTACATAACTCACTGGATTAACTGCTGACTCAGAGACAGGACCCAGGAAGTCAGGATCGATGAGATAATTTCCACTATGAGGCTGGTTACAAGTGAGGTCCTCAGGACTCCATGCTGGGACTGATCCTATTAGCATCTACTTCTTGGAGGAAAAGGCTAATGTCAAGGGGTCTTTGGCTGGCCAGTTTTGCAGATGACTGCAAATAGAGAGCTGTAATAGAATCCATCCATGACTCAAACATCTTACAAGATGGTCTAACACAGACAGATGACTGATGTCAAAATCACAGATTAAGACTTATTGCCAAGAAATGCATTATAGTGGCTTTTGGGAAAACTGCCACCCAGGCTAACTACTACAGGTATACAGGTCATCAATGATCAGACACCCTAAGAACTGACCCAGTAGTCAGAGAACTGGAAACATATGTAGAGAGTAATGTGGCATTTGACCAAAATGTGGCAAATGTAGTAAGAAAATCATTCTATGTCACCCGAGTTATAAGTAAGGGCATGGCATCTAGGTCCAAGAAAGTTGTAGTGCCACTTTATTCGGCCCTTATCAGACCTATTCATGAGTATAATGCCCCCTTTGGCATGTACCTGACCAGACATATGTGACAGCTGGAATGGCCCCAAAGGCTCCTTACCTGGAGAATCCAGGGTGTAAACACATTGTCTTATATAGATCGTCTTAAAGCCCTATCTCTAAACTTTGTATGCTTCAGGTTACTGAGAGGTGATTTATGCCTGGCAAACAAGACATCCTTGGATCCAGCTCTGATGGACTTTTGGCACATCTGCAAAATTAAGAGCATCAGAACCACTAGCACCAGGGATTTAAATTTTACTTCTGAAATGAATAAGACACATTGGTGAGATAGTTCATTCCTAACCCTATTTAAGCTAAAACAATGAGTGATAAGGTCACTGAAAAAACAATCAGTAAAAACAAAATGAAAGCTCCAGCAAAGCTAGAACTTCCACGTAACCTTGACCAGTGAATGGGAAATTGGAAATTCACCTTGGGTCTGGCCACCCATGTCTCTGATAGACAGAATCAGAGAATAATGCCTGAACTAAAATAATTACCCCAACATAACCTCAGGAAATGTCCTCACTAGTGTTCTACCCTCCTAATAAATGCCCATGATATATAGGGACACATTTGGGTTTGGTTGTACAGCTAGGCTTATAAAGGCCCTGGGGATCATTAGCCTAGTATATACCTGTGATCCTATGAAGCTATGAGTCATATATCCTTGCACAGTGGATAGTAGAGCCTAGGTTAGGGAAAGAGAAGTTTAGTGTGGGATGAGATACAGAAGAAGTTTGGTGATGTATAAGTTAGAGAGGAATGTACAGCAAGGATTTGCACAGAAGATATGAAGGTGATCAGAGAGATATTTGTTTGGAATAAGAACTGGATGAGGACCTTGAAAAGGTAAACTGATATATTAAGGGAGCATTATCATGATGGTTAGTTTAGAAGAGCACAGGCATACCTCTCAATTGTACAGATTTTCGCAGAATATCTAGATTTTTGCCTCATATTTTTGGTCCATTTTACACATAATTGTGGTTTTCTAGGAATTGATTTGCAACTCATTGAAGATTGATGTCAGAAAATAATGACAGACATTTGAGTTTCAGAATTCATACCCTTCGTAAAATTTATGCTAATGCAAAACCTGTTATTCTATCAACTTTCTAACTTTGTAAGAGAAATATTTGAAAATTGTCTCTATTTTGGGGTTTCTGTCCCCCCATTATTTATGGCTTTGTCCAGATTTCTTGCTCTAAGAGGTTGAGAGTTATGAGCAAAAGCATGCTGAGCAAAAGGCCACATAAGAAAATGGGTGCACAGTGATAACAAAACAGATGGTGCTAAATTGTTCTACAACAGGAACAGCACTACAGTTATGCATGTGGCTGACATAATAGAGATCACAGACAATGCAGGCTAGAACAGGATGGATATCACAGGCAAGGTAGGCTAAAATAGGATGTAGCTGGTATGATGGACATCACAGACAAGGCAGGTTAGAGCAAGATGTAGCTGGCATGATGGATGTTACAGACAAAGCAGGCTAGAATGAGAAAATTAGAGATCAGCCCAATGCAAAATGCAGCACCATATAGCTGCATCTTGTGTTTATCTAGCATAAGACAGTAAGCACAGTGTCAACAGCTAGAACAATGTGGGTGTGCACAGCCAACAGTCCTGTTCATCATAAAAATGATGAGGCAATAGATGAGATAGGAAAATAGGAAAGGAAAAGATACAAAGGAAAGTTAAACATACTTGGGTGATATTGGTTATTTTTATTAGAAGGAGCCTCCTTTGTAAACAGATTTACAAGGAGAGGTTGGTGTGATGGCTATGGATGGGATAGAAAGACAAGGGCATGTAGTAGAAGCAGGCAGGTAAGCACAAAACACAGACCCAGACAAACTGTGGTGGTATACAAACAAAAGGTAGGAGGGAGAAATGATGGACACAGACAAAAAATGGTAGAAAAGTGGTGATGGAGACAGTTGTACAAGAAAGAAGAATTGGGAATGACACATAGGGGAGATAAATCATCAGGATGTGGATAGGGTAAGATAGTGTACTGCCATGGAAGAATTTCAGGTTGGCCAAGAGGACAACAATACTATACATTGCTCACCTGAGTGGATAATATTGCTCTACTGGCAACCAGATAGTGACGTCTTGCACATCTCCAGCTCTATTAGCCATATCAGAAGATCTTCCACATTGCCAAGGCACACATCTTACTGCTGGTATAATTGGGAAGCTGCTAGCATCCACAAAAGATACTGAAAAACCATGCCAGACCCAGAAATGTCTTATTTCGGAAGAGGAACCATCATCTTCTGTCCTGGGTAGCAGATATACAGGTTACTATTGACCTCTGCAAGTCACCTCAAACAGGAAGACCATCATTCTCCTGCTGAGAGGCAGACCTTCCAGTCACTGATGACCAGCATCAGAAACATTGTCTAGCACTGTCCAATGTGACTCCAGCCTCATATCTTCCTTTTTCACAGTTGGAAATGCAGAAAAAAAGGGAGCGATTATTATACACATTTGCAACAAACCCAATCACTGCTGTGCAGTGAAATGACATAGACTTCATAGACATTTGACTTATTGGAGAGCTATGACCACCTTCAGCAATACTCAGAAATACTCAGTTGTTGCTCTACTGCCACTGGAAAACAAAGTCTGTACTCTTAAGTATACATGTACAACACATTTAAGATAGAACATTATTGCAATTAAAAAAAATGCTTGCAGTACTTTTCAGGTTCACTCTCCTGAATCTCTGCTTGACAATAACAAAAGAGGTCAGGAAGTTGCCACTTCACATCACTGTATCTATGCTGCCAATGTTCTCCACAACAGGTGCTGTCAGTGGCATCATTAATAATTCCAGCAAGTCTGTGACAAGCATCCATCTTCAGCAGTGGACCATCCTAGTTGCAAACCAGACACTGTCTTAATCTCATCTGGAAGAACAGGAAAATCCTGCTGTCCCTGGTACAACACCCTAGAGACTTGTATTCTCCATTGCCAGAATTATCCATTGCCACTGATTTGGGTCCACTTAAGGAGAAATGTGATAGCCATCCGTGCAAGGATACATATCTGTATGTCATGTATCATGCAATGCATTGCTGTCCTGTGGTGCTATAGAAATACACATGATGTATGCATCAGCATAGTGGATACATGCTACATGGACACTGACATGCATGTCTAGTGTTGTCATGCTTGGTTGCACATTGTGCACCTGCAGAAATTCATGGTTTCACTAGAATAACTGCACTCAAAGTGGCTCTTATTAGTACAATATAAAGAACTAACATAATTATTTTGTGACATGACTGAATCAGAGGAATTTCAGTACTGATTCTGTAGACTTGGGGCTTCATGCAGTTAAGGAAGGAGTCAAGAAATTATATCTAGTAGAGTACCTCAGGAAGAATGACAACAAACCATGTGATGGGTGTCAGTGACAGTGAGGTAGACATCATGATGTATGTGTAACTGGAAACCCATGATGCTGTTATGACATTGTACAGTCTGTGTATAGATGGGGGATATTAAGCATGAACACTGTATACCTTGGGAAGAGCATGCCACATGGAGTATGGTCTTCCAGGGCCATAAGGTGAGGCTTGGCTACAGGGCTTGGAGGTCGTCCATACCATCGACCACAGCTGAGAACTCAGTGCATAAAGGATATGTATTTGTGGCTGTGACTACACTACATACATTGGAAGGCACATTGTACTAAATGCAGTTGAAAACTAGGAACATAAAGGGTAGGTGGTTGTTACCATAGGTATGTACCTCATACTCATTATGTGCCACACATGCAAACTGACTGCCATGTATCTCACTCAGGTGTACAGATACTGGAAGAGGCACATAAGGGATGCAATGCCTGGAAATTAGCCATGAGAATGAACTGCAACTGCAGCCCACTGCATACTTGGCATGTACCTTCTAGGCAAAGGTGGTACAGACTAGCATTATCATGACTTGATGCTATGTGAAGTGTTGTACAGACCTGTTTTGGCTGCAGACAGTTGTGTTGAATGTCTAGTGATATGATACTCTCTGCAAAGTGAAGGGCATGAGGCATTGCAAAAGGCACTTACACAAGAAGTGCTGGGCCCTAACAATGAAGCATCTTACATATGCTGAGGTGTTTTTGATGTCATTTGTTGAATGGGATGTGGCCCCACATAGACAAAGGAGTGGAATGGATGGTTGAGCTGGGCTGGCACAAACCATCATTGTATCACTAGGGGGAAGTACCCATACCCATTACAGTTCAGCATAGTATAGCACAGTGCATGTTTGAGATGAATGACTGACCAAGACCTAATTGCATATCTATCCTTACTGTCAGCTGTAGTTTTCAGCTAAGTAGCATGCACAACAAGGTATCCCTGTCAATGTATCCTACCACTGAATATTCACAAGTGCCAGTATGCATGCCTCAGGGGGTTAAAGAGCTATATGTGTGTAAGGTAACAAAGTTGCCATGTCTATTCTTGGTTTCACAAGTTCCACTGTTGGGAATCCAGCACAACAGGATGGCATTTGCAGGGCCTGTCACTACTGTTCATTGGTGTCATTGAGATCATGGGTGATGCTGCAGTTTTTTTGGGTCAGCACAAGATATCCCCTTAGAGCACAGGTGCACGGTCCTGTATTTCTACTTGTTCCCTGCCACAGACCACATCAAGCTCCAACACTACAATCTAATGCAGTAAACACTACCAATGTCTGCAACATGGTAACTCAGCTCCCACAACTGGAAGATTCTATCCCTGACTTCCCAATGCCTCCAAGAATATGTGGCTATCATGTTTACCTTCCATGCTCATTATACATATTCTGGTGTTGCAGTCATATGTAACTGAATTCCTCACTTTTGCAAGTGACAATGACTATGCCCTGCTCACTCCCTAACTAATGTTAGTGTGGTGATGTCTGATGCACAGCATGGCCAGTCCCTTACTGTCTTATAAAGCCTGAGTGTGGTATTGCATACATCATTTTTTGTGTTGCCTTTGTCATAGCCCAAAGTTGTGAACCACCTACTAACTCTTTGCATTTACTGCAATGTGCTGTGCCTCTGCCTACATCTAGCATTGCTACTGCATTTTACACCAGGAACCTTAGTGTTCAGAACAGGTCATGCACCATTGTGCAGCATACCTACCTGCTTTTATATGCTTCTTAACTAGTCTGCCATGTTGTCATTTTCATAATCCCTGAGGCAAATTTGCACGGGACTCCTCAATTACATGCATAATGCGGTCATTAGCTTGTACTTCATAATGCATTATTATTACCCCTGCACAACCACACTTGCCTCTGTCTTAGAATTGTCCACACTCTTTGCATGAATGCTGCTCTGTGCAATTTATTATATATCTATGAATCCCAGCTCAAAAAATGAAAAAAAAAAAAAAAAAAGATGAGTTCTAATACAGGCATGGATATTTATTCAGTCCTTCTCCTTTTGTTGAATGCACAATTTTCTCAACAGTCTAAAATAAAGCTGTGTACCATTTACTTGGGATGATGTGTTTGGTACAGTTTTTCATGTTAATTTCATTTGTTTGTTTATGTCATGGATGACCTGCCTGTTTATAATTTATACAAAATATTTATTGAAGTGACAACCCGACCACATAAGTAAAAATGGGAAAAGGGGTTGTGGATGGATGGATGGATGGATGGATATATTTATATATTTATATATTTATATATATTCCCCTTAATTGCATTTAGTCTGTAAATATTTTGCCCCATAAAACCTCAGCATTGTTCCATCAGTATTTATCTCTCTCTATGGCATTACCTGGACATAATATACATGTTTTATTTTTGTTTGTTTCTTTTGCATGCTGAAAGTTTCTTCCTGTGCTCTTTAAAAATCTTACTAAAGAGAATAAAACCCAAACATAAAACTACTGTTCAATCTCAGCCTTACTACAGGATATGTGCCCAAAGAGTGGCGTACAGCAACAGTTGTCCCTCTCCATAAAGGTGGTGCCTCAATGGATCCTGGAAACTATCGCCCCATAAGCCTGACTAGCTTGGTCTGCAAAGCTATGGAAAGGATCATCATGGACCTCATAAATAAAGATATTGGGGACCTACAGACACTGGATCCTACCCAGTTCGGCTTTGTTAAGGGCAGATCCTGCCTCTTAAACCTGGTTGATTTCTTTGAAACAGTCACCAAGGCCATTGACGAGGGGAAGGTGGTCCACACAGCCTACCTGGACCTCGCAAAAGCCTTTGATGCAATACCCCACTCGGGCATTATAGATAAGCTCACCAGCTTAAATATAAACCCCTATGTCACTAGATGGATTGCAAACTGGCTCAAGGACAGAACCCACATGGTTAGAATTGCTGGAGCCATGTCAGACTCCAAACCAGTTACAAGTGGTGTCCCACAAGGCTCAGTCCTGGGACCTCTCTTGTTTGGTATATATTTCTCGGAGGTACAGGCCAACACGGAAGGCCTGTGGCTGACCAAGTTCGCAGACGACTGCAAACTGGGTGCCATAATCGACTCTCCAGCTGACACAAGCATCCTCCAAAAGGGCCTCATGGAAACAGACAACTGGTGCCAGAGCCATGGCCTCAAGCTAAATGCCAAAAAGTGTATAGTCATCCCCTTTGGCAAAAACAAAGTGCCCACAAATTACCACATAGGTGGTAATCCATTAAGTACAGAAGAAGAAATTAGGGACCTGGGGACCCAAGTTGATAGCAATCTCTCATTTGACAACCACGTGGCCAAAGTGGTTAGAAAAACATTTTATATAGCCCACCTAATCATGAAGGGATTCACATCTAGATCAGGGAGGTCATCGTGCCTCTTTACTCATCCCTCATCAGGCCCATAATTGAGTACAATGCCCCTTTTGGGATGTACCTTACCAGACACCTGCAGCAACTGGAAAGACCCCAAAAGTACCTCACCAAGAGGATCAAAGGGCTCAAACAGATGCCATTTGCTGCCCGGTTAAAGAAACTCCAGCTCTACTCAGTGGCATACCGCCTGTTCAGAGGCGATCTGTGTCTGACGTATAAAGCCATGTCCAACCCGGAATGAATGGACATGCTGCACCTCAGAAAATCCAAATCCCATCGAACTACGCGCTCGAGAGACTTGAACCTCAGCACTGAAATAAATAGGACATGCTGGAGGGACAGATTCATAACCCAGAGGCTCCCTTCACTCTGGAATAAAATCCCAGTCCAGGTTAGGCAGAGTCCCTCATTGACTCTCTTCAAGAGGAATCTTGATGAGTGGATGGGAGATCGTAGGTTTACCCCGGGTATCACTTCTGTGTCACTGTTAGACAGAGGCACAGTATACTAACCTCGAAAAAGGGCATAGCAAAATAAATTTAAAATGGGTGGTTAAAGCCAAACACATTCTGACTAGGCTTATATATGCCCTAGGGCAGATAGCCTAGTATGAACCTATGAACCTATGAACCTATTTGCCAATTTCACAATAATGGCTAATTGCACATAGTTCTAGTTATGTCCCAGTATAAAGTGCATAGTTCACATGCTAGCCCTCACTTTTCTTGATTTTACCATTTGGATTATAGCTCTGTTACACTTGCTATTCTCTGCTTTATCCAAAGAGTAAGTTAAGTATTACAATCTCTGCTTTCTTTACTGAATGCCTTTTTCCCCACATGGCCTCCCCTACCTATCTTTACCTTTGTTCTGCTTATCAAACGATGTGGCTGAAATGTGTATTTATTTATAATGTTGATAAAGAGGTAAACCAACTGGTGTTCAAATTTGCAGAAATGTTTTAGTTCTAAGGTGTTCATCATCCCTTTCTGCTTCACAAATAGCTGCTGATACTGCTCTTCTATCCCTGTGTTGCTTTTATTTCAGGTTTCACCCTTTTTTTTCAAATGCAGTTCTCATGATTTCACTATGATTTTACAGTGAATATTGGGACCAACCCCCCCCCATTGAAAATGTATCTGTTTAGCAGTCTGTTTCTAAAATACACAGCCCAATTTGCTGATGTCCCAGTCAGATTTTTATTTTTACAGAGCATTTTACACCAGTCTAGTTTACAATCTTGGGTAATCCTGTTGCATGGTGTTAAGCTGAAGGCCAACACATGTGATGGTTAGCGTGGCAAAAACATACATATTTTTCTATTGAGCAATTCGTCTTTATTTCTAATTGTCAGATTATCTTTTAAATCTTGAATTTCTTGTAGATTGTTATGCTTATGCAGGATTGGGAATTTCACATAAAATATAATGATAATGGAAACATTTCTGAGCAAAAACCCTAATTGCCTGGAAATGTTTGCATAGATATTTTCATACCCCAAATAGACTCCAGATAATTTTTCCGCAGGAAGACAGCAAGTGTTGGAGGTATGATGGGGAACTAAGAGGTAATTGGGAACTATTTTCTGGGAGTATGATGAATTGTCAGACTTTAAGGATTCCCTGTGGGATGCACTGTCAGAAATGCTGGATGGTCAGATTGCTCTGATGAGAGAGGATTTTTCTGAGCTGTGATTCAGAATTGGAATTACGTAAAAATGAAAAGGCCTTGCTGTGTGTAATAATAGCTGCTGCCAAAAAAAAGCAATTACTAGAAAATGGAAATCAAAATCTAAACCAGCTATACTAGAAATAGCGAGTATAGTAAGAGAGATAAAACAACTGGAACTAAGATCGTTGGAAAAGGGTTGGAGCAAACTCCATAGGAAAAAATGGGAATATTGGGAACAATGCATACAGGGGAGAAATTAGGTTTAAAAGAAGGCAATGTAATGTTTGACTGAAAAAGATTGGGTAGATTATAAGTGATGTATAATGTTTGCAACTGGGAGTGTGTCAGTATGGTTTTTGATGTAAAATGGTTGCAACTAGGACTTTGTTGGTGTGATTCCTTTTCATTTATATGAATGTATGATTGCCTATGTAGTAAGTGATGGTTTAATAAAGATGTTTCTAGTTTAAAAATAAGGCAGGAATTGAATAATTTATGTAATCTTGCTTAGGTTATATGATATGTGTGTGTGTGTGTGTGTGTGTGTGTGTGTGTGTGTGTGTGTGTGTGTGTGTGTGTGTGTGTGTGTGTGTGTGTAAGTAAAGTGTTTGTTATGTCAATTATAGGATTATTACATTTATATGAATGTAAATTTATCTATTTCATAAGTGATAATTCAATAAAGATGTTTGGAAAAAAATATAATGATATTGGGAGAATTAAGTAATTTATTGCACTGATCTTGATAACACACATTGCCATCAATGTTTTTGTATTTTGTATTTTTTAGCAGGGGGGGCTCATGCCATTGGACAGCAAGGCTGCAGTACCCCACCCAGCTGTGAAAAAAAGAAAAAGATTTACATTTTAAAAATAAAAGATTTAGTATTTTAAATTATAATCCTTAGCTGCGAGTCCGACTGACTCGCTGTTAAAGTCTCGGAACGCGAACCGCACGTGCATGCATGCTTGGTGGGTTCCAGGTTAAAAAAAAAAAAAACTAGTTTCTGTAAATCCGGACTGCTGTAAAATCAGTCCAGATTAAGAAAAGAAAGCATCAGTGTACAGATGCCCAGAAGTCTATGTGGTTTGTAACTGCAGTAAAGTGGAAGGGGATCAAAATGCTACGTCTGCAGTCACATATGTGATGTGGATGGCTGTATGTCTACTGATTGGTTCTTGCTCTCTTCCTGAGCTTTGTGTGATGGGAAAATGAGAGCAAGAAACAGTCAACAGCAGTATTGGAGCAGGTTAGTCTACACTGTATACTCTTTACTGCTCTTCAATTCAGACGAGGTCATGACTGAAAACTTACCTTGTTAACAAATAAAAGTAAAGGTGCATTATACATTGGATTGTGATTTTATCTTTGAGTCTGAAACAAATGTTCAAAAACTATTGCAAGTGATGCTAGGGAATCGCTAGACATTAACCATAGGATTAGTTTTAGGTTACTCTGTTTGCTTCCCCACTTATCATCTTCAGCTCTATCTTTTACATTGCACAGCTGCATTTCTCTGTGTTGGTATTGGTGACATCCATGCTCCACTTTCCAAACTTAAGATTCGTATCACATCACAAAAGGCACCATGAACACCTACCTCTTTATAGAGGGCAATTTTTCCAGTCTCATTTCTTGAGTACGGTTTCCCTGTAAGAGTTCCATTTCTGTAGTGTTCCCATTATTTGTACTTGACCATTTTGAAGGAGGTTATCCATGTGAAATAAATGCACACGTTAAGTAAGATAAAAGTCTTGCCACAATTTGGAACAGAAAAGGATAGAGTCAAATACCCAGTCAGAAGAACTGAAACTCTTCCTTTACTGTTAAGTTTCAATGGTACTGATCAATGATGTAAAAGCAAAGATTATTATTAATACTATCATTATTAATCTGTTAGTTGTAGTGTTTGTGTTGTTATTACTGTTAGAAAGAAAATGGAAAACAATCATTCTGGGCAGGCATTTGTGCTTACAGTCACAGACTACTCCTGATTTTGTACCTAGTACCCCCCCCCTCCAAAAAAAACGCGATATTTGATAGTCTGCACTATTGTTAGAAAATGTTTTATAACTGCTGTATGTGTTGTTATAATGAAAGAGAGTAAGCTTGTTTTGAAGCAGAGTAGAAAAAGCATTATTGTAAAATACAGTTAGATATAGCATTTGTTGGTGTAATTTACTGTGATTTCAGATCATAAAAAGAAAAGTGTTTAGTGTTGAGTATTATAAATAAATGGCTTTGCTGGTAACTGTATGGGCCACAATTTTGCACAGAAAGTAATCCAATAGTAGATACCTCCTCGTAGGGCTAAGAAGCTACAAGTTGTATTAGGTTGATTACATTTTCCACATCAGCTTGTACTTTAATTATATTTATTTTTATTATATGCGTGTGACGCTAATCAAATAAAAGATATTGGGATTAAAACATCTTCCAAACACAGAATTGCAGTCCAAGGTTAGTCTAAAAATAATTGGAGAATGTTTCTGGTTTAAAATACCCTGAGCTCTAGAAGCTAAAAAAGTATATCAAACTACTTTCAGCGGACCTACCTCTGAAAGCTCTTTCAGTGATCTCCACTGCTTGCTGTGACATATTAAATTTAAATAGATTTGGTGGATTGAAGTGAAGTTCTGTTAATCAGTGTTTGCAGAACAAGTCTATAGTTAGTAAAGATTCAAATGAGGTTTTGGGAGGAAGAGATGACTGCTCAAGCTAAAGCAACATGTAGATATAAAACAGCCTGTGAGTTTGATGCACACAAACTGGTAGACACCAAGAAAATATTCTCATAGAAAAAAGTGACAGAAATTGCATACCTTAACCAACATGGTGAAAAGTTTCCTCAAAAAAAAAAAAAAAAAAAAAAAAACATAACAAAAACTGCATGGTATACCACCCAAGTGAGGTGTTCTAGTAAAACTTTAAGTGTAGATATTTATTTTGAACATATAGGCATAATTAGCCAACAGCCTAGCTTTACAATATATGAAGGTCTGTCCTTTGCCTTGCATAGTGCTGAGAAGTACAGAGACTGAGCTCCTTTATCAGTTTTTATTTATTGCATGCGCCTCATTAATACAAAAACGAGAATCTGAACAATGATAGGTTGCAGCACAACTGAATGGTTTGGTGTGCATGTCTGGGTGTGACTTTACTTAAAAATTAGACACTTATCAAAACAGAGACATGCGTTGAAATGTTAGGCAGTGAACTTGGGGCACTTACTCAATTCATATAACCTCTGTGCTTTAAGAGATAAGACATATTCCTTTAACACATTGTGAAAAGCATTTTGAAGTTTGTTTTAACTTGGAAGTGCATTCTTCCCAGCAGTTTAACTGTTAAGTGAAACAGTTCAGGTGAAGTGAAGTAGTATTAAACAAAGTAAGTGTGAAAACATGTTCTTTCTATAGGGTGTAGGACTCATGTGCAAGTGCACTTGCATCTGACACAGAGAAAAAAATCGATAGATAACAATGCACTTAATTTACATACTTTTTTGGAAACCGAAAAAAATATTCTTTACAGAGCAGAGTATGGTAGGCATGATAAATGTAGACCACCCATTCAGCTGTCTTCTACAGCCCCCCCCCCTTGATTTGAAGTCACCAGCCTCCACTATTTTTTAGTATTTTGAGATTCTCATTTGTAGTGGTGTATCCCTTACTTTACAGTAACTTCAGTACTACTGTTTTGCTTTTATTACACTTCAGTCTTGAATTTTCTCCAGAGTTCCTAAATATATTCATCACTGGGTCCAGGGCTTCATGTATTCTTTCACTCATTGAGATACACACATCTGCAAGCATGAATTAGCACTATTCCTCTTATCTTGGCCCGCTAAATTTTGTAAAATCATAATTTTCCATTACCATAATGAACAGCCTGTGTGACAAAAATCACCATCTCCTGACAGTTCCTCTACTGGTGTAGCTAGTTTGGTTAGAAGACTGATCTTTGGAGTATTGTATAGTATGTTAATACATGTCATAACCTTTGGACCATATTTCCCTTTTTACCTTTTCCTTTTATATGCAACCTCAGTTCAGTAGGTTGAAGGCTTTTCTTGTATGAAATATTAGTAAGTCAGCTTTTGAGCACTCATCTTGATTTGTGTGAATAAAATTTGCAGCTGTAGACTAGTCATTTTTGATTTTTCTTTCTCGATCAAAACCTTCATATCATACTTGTGCTATCTCTCTTAAAATTTGCTCCAGTTGTCTTGCTCAGACCATTTCTACAATCTGTGCATCTAATCTGATTAAAGAAATTGGGCAAAACCACCAAATGTCCAGTGAGCCTCCTTCCCCCTTTGGAAGTACCATTAACCTTGTTTTTTGTGGTTTACTTTGTGGGGTATACTGCATTTTTCAATATTACTCTACAATTATCCTAGTTATTTGATTAAGGCTCCATGCCATTATAAAAGAAAAAAGAAAACTCTTGTAAGTAAACTCCTGGTCCTGCTGCTTTATTTGCTTTTAGCTGTTTACTTCATGTCTTTATTTTATATTCTACAAATTCTCTTTCTAACATGAACTGAGAATAATTATCTAGAATGGGGCTTAGAACAATATCGTATTGCTTTAGATATATATTGGTAATGAACCTCTATTCCAAATCTTTGATCTAAGGTATGATTTAGCTTGACATGGAAACTTGTCACACAGGTGATGTAACTCATCAAGTTCCCCTAACTCATCAAGTTCCCTTCTAGTCATTGTATAATTGTGATTGTGAGCTGTACTATATGTTGCCTTTATTGTGACCTTTATTTGCATCTGCCTGCCTGCAGTGTTTGCTGTGATCACATCTGTGCGTACTCATTGCTATGATACCACAATGCAGGATAATGTAAATGTGCTACATCATGTGTTTTAATATTCCATTAAAAGTGAGACACAGTGGGTTTCTAGTGAGTAAGCGTTCAGTAAGAGGATGGAGCACATGGTATCTAGTGCAGATGGTATCAATAAACATGTTCTGCATGCTTTATAAAACTGTAAATTACTATAACACTACATGCATATTTATCACTAGTCATCTTCAATAAGGCCAAACACACTGCTAAAGGATCTTTCATATCATTGGGACTTCCTGGACAAGGTTCTACCATGGGGTCTCCTAGCAGTAGTATCTGGGGATGATTCATAGCATGATATCATGGGGGGGGGTAGAATGGCTATCGGTAGTAAGTTAAGGTCAGGGTTCACTCCCATTGCTGAAAGTGGGCTGTTACTGGAATCCCATCTATCATTCCAGCTGCATCTTTCTCTGCTTGTATTGCCATATGTATTTAGTTTGTAGTCCTAACCTCCAAAAGCCCCTTGCTGCCCACTGTCTGCAGGTCTTCCTCCATCCTGTTGTCCACCCATGTGAATAACTAACTTCCCTGTCTTTCAGTGATATCCTATTTGCCCAAATCTACATGCACCTCCGGCAACCTTCTTTTTTCCTAGCCTTGGCACTTCTGTCCCTGATATTAGTCTCTGATTCTTCACTTCTGTTCACTTGCTTTTGTTTGTAAAGGGTTCCATCCCTTACCCCATAAGTAGGATTCCTGCATATACATATTCTTTTTCTTATAGTTCCCTATCAGCATACTATATGAGATGCCACCTGTTTCTTTTACTCTTCCCTTTCACACGGTCCTTCTTTCCTAATTTCTCCATCAGTTGTTGGAGTTGTGGAGTATAGCACCATCTTTATTTTGCACCACAACATGTTGACTCAACTGATAGTGGACTATATATGTGTTGGTTTACAAAATCCCTTGAACATGTTGGAGAAACAGACAAATGCAGGTTTTGTGAAATAAAATTGGAAGCAGTCTCATATCTTGTTGCTGGGTATGATATACTAATGGCAGAAGGCCTGTATACTGAAAGGCATAATAGTGTGGCAAGATTGCATTGGAAATTATGCCAACATTACAGTACTGACATAGTTGAGAATCATTAGAAGCATGAGCCACAAAGCATTATAGTAAATGATGTTTATATCACATGGGATCACCCATTACAGACAGTTCAAAAAATAGATGCGATGAAAACAGATATAGTAGGCCATGAAAATAAGACAGAAGTAACATTGATCATTGGAATTTATAAACCCAGTGATTACTGTGTCTTATGTGTAGATAGACAGGCAGAGAGTCATAAAATGCCCTAGTTTGCAGGCAGAAATGAGAGCAGTGTGGAAGAAGGATACCCAGACAGTTCCAATAGTAGTAGGAGAAATGGGTCTCATAAAAAGAATTTACAAGTCGTATTTAGATATGACAGCAATACCTATAACTGTATGAATTGTAGAAGGAGACAATTCTGGGCACATTATGGATGCTGCAAAGAACACTTCTGGTTAACATCAAAGGCTGAAACAATACTAATTTCATAAACTTTAATCATAATTTGACTTAGGAATGGGGTCCATTCCCATCATGGTATTAGAAACCCAAAAGACTTGGAGAAATTAAACTAGAAAATGCCCTTAGCTAATTTGCATGTTGGAAGTATATTATCATTAAAAAAAGCATGTTATCATATCTTGTTTCAAACAGTGATATATTCACTTTGAGTTTACCCTATCAGTCTGCATTGGTATTGTTTGTGTGCACCTGTTACAGAATGAACTGAAATTCTTTAGTTATCAAATACTCAGGTTCATAGGAGATTACTAGGCTAATGGCTTGAGAGCCTTTACAAACCTAGCCATTATTACCTGGATTTACTTAGATTTTCTATACCTTAGGGCTAGATGATGGCTTACATTGGTGTCTATGCATTTGAGTATTTCACAGACAACCCCTGTCCAGTAGGGACATAGGCAATTTATGATTTCCCATTCAAAAACCCAGACTGCATTTGAAGAAGGTCAGGGAAGGGCTTTGCCTGTTCCAGAGAATATCCAAAACACCTATCAGTCCTTTCAGCATGCTTTGTTTATGTCATAGGCCAGGCTTACCACTCATGATGTTTATTTTGTGAATTTGTCACAGTTCCTTAAGGACTGGATTTGAGAATGCCTTGTAAGTTAGCATTAATATATCTTAATAGTTGGTAGGAGATAGAGTAATGGGATAGAACTTTTAGGAGATCCGCACAGGGCATGCTATTTACACCCTGTATTTTTCTTTGAAAGAAAACTCTATGGCTGCTCCAGCTGTTGCAAATGGCTTGTCAGGTCCATGCCAAAAGGTGGATTGTACTCAGGTATTGGTCTAAAGAGAGCCAAGTACATGGGATTATAACCTCCATGGATTTAGATGTCATGCCCTTATGTATAGGCTGTGCCATATAGAAGGACTTCCTCACTACCATGGACACATGGTGGTCAGTGTTCAGGTTACTGTCTATCTGTATAACTAGATCTCTGACCTGTAGGTCCACTCTTACATGTGTGCTATTAATATTTGCAGGGGTATTTGACTTCCCAAAGAGTACAATTATCCATTCTTTTACTTTTAGTTTTAACACGACTCTGGCACCAATTAATTGTCTGAGTCAGAATTTTCTGAAGGATATCTATGCCATTGGGTGGGTTCAGTGATTGCCCCACACTTGCAGTCATCAGCAAACTCAGTCAGCCAAAGACCGTGTGCATTAGCCTTGACTTCAGAGAATTATATTCTGAACAGCATTGAGCCCTGTGGTGTACCACTAGTAAGTGGCCTCTTACTGCATATGGATTCGCCCACTCTAATAACATACGTCCTGTCTGTGAGTAATTTGGCTGTCCTTCTGGTGATGTAGGGATTTATGCCCAATTTTGTGAGTTTGTCTACAATAGCAGAGTGGAAAATTGTCTCAAATGCATTAATCAGGTCAAGGTAGACAGTATGCACTGTTTTACCCTCATCCATGGCCTTAGAGACTTTATCAACGAAGTCCAGCAGATAGGCCAGGCATGACCTGCCTCGACAAGGCCAAACTGAGTTGGACAAATGTTTGGAGATTTCTTATTTCATTGTTTATCAGGTCCACGATAATTCTTTCCAGGGGCGTACATATGAAACTAGTCAAACTTATGGGTCTGTAATTTCCTGGGCCTGTTGATGGTCCCTCTTTATGCAGAGAGTTGACTGTTGCTGTCCTCAACTCCACAGGAGCAAAGCCTTACTGGAGACTGTGGTTAAGTATATATCCTAGTGTATCTGATAAGTCATATTCCAAGTTATTTAAGATGCCTCCTAGAATATTGTTGCAACCTGTTGAAGCTGTGCTTTTAGCTTTAGAGAGTGCAGTGACAATGTTATTTTGTGATAACTGGTAGAGGAATTGTGAAGGGTATTTCCTAAAGGGTAAGGAGTGGTAATGGAGGAGTGAAATTTGAACTGAATTTATTGCCCAGCAGACTTTCTATATCTTCGGCTGTGTATAGGTGGTGCTGTCTACAACTAACTATGCACATTGTTGGGTATTGTCCTTAATTAAGATTGTGGACATAAGCAAAAAAATTTCTTATGGTTATCCTTGATTGGGAGGCTATTTTTGCCTTGAAGTTGGCTTTTGAAGACTTTACTAGTCCCCTGAGTTGAATGTTTAGACTAATGAGAAAGTTTTTGCCCTGTTGTGCACATCCTGTCCTATTTCTTAACAGGATTTTCTTCCTTTTGTTGTACAACCTATTTATACCAGGGGTCCACTAGAGTGTCTTGTTTTTGCAGTTTGACTTAGGTTTATTTCAGCCTGGTACTGTCATTTCTATGCAGCTGTTTATATAGTTGCACAGTGCTTTTATGTATGCCAACTATATATGGCCTACTGAAAATCCACACGGTACCACCCATGCATCCCATAGTTTCGGATAAAGGGTGGTGCACAGAACCATTTGTCGATTTTTATTGAGAACACTTTGCATCCTTTATTGGACCAATGTGACAGTGTTTTGAAAGACAGCAAAACTTTTTTAGAAAGATTTCATGTTAAAATGTTGAACTTTGTTTTAGCTTGTTCTACAGTGCATTAAACTTTAAATTTGGTATTTAAGCCTTGCAGGCTCGGTACTTTTTATTTTTATTTTTTTATACTCCTACACTTAGCTAACTTGAGTGCAATTCTGTTGTGTATTCCTCACAAAGACCTGCTATGTAGAAATACATCTGTACATACAGACAGCTACCTATACATATCTGTCTGACCCTACCTTCCTCCCACATGCTTAGTGTATCTATCAGTATCTACCTCATATACATATAATACCAATATTTATATATATAGCTATATATATTACAATGATAGACTCTCCTCATATATCTACATAACTCATATACATAACATACACACACAGCAACATTTATAGAGACATCCCTGTTATACACATTTATATATTAATATATATATATATATATATATATATATATATATATATATATATATATATATATATATATATTTATATATATGTGTGTGTGTGAGGATGTATGGATTTCCCCACATACCCTCGGAATGCTGAGGTTATCTGCACTCATACATCAAAATAGCTGCCCAAAGGAAACAAACCAAGACCGTGACAGTACATAATCCACTCACCCACAGACCACTGTGCCTGTGGAATGTCACCTTCTAGACAGACACAGATGAGCAGGTGTTATACTGTACAATGGTTCAACACATGCCTTGGACAGGCCATATTGTCCCTGGCCACATGCTTGCCTATCTAACTGCAATCAACCACATGTGGCCATACTGCTAACTGTGCACACATAGCAGGGAGAGTGACAGATATCCCACTCCTAGGACACTAGATGCAATAACAGTACCAAGCAATATCACTCTGCAGACCACACATGCTGTCTGAGACAAGGCTACTTTGCATACGTCACAAGTACTGTAGTACTGTGCCTGCAGTATGTAACCTGTGGCACATGAATAAATGTTGTGAGCTGTAGTGTGTATTAGTAGATAGATAGGGGTTCTTATCTCCCATCAGCCAAATCTGTGTGTGTGTAAATATATCCCCATGCAGCACTACGGACAAGCCTGTATGGGCTGTCTCTGTGCAATGGATATGCATTTTATGGCCCTGTGACTATCTACTGGCCTCCAAATCACCCTCCTCTACAAGGCCTGCTGATGTCATCCACATTAAGAGCACTGGCTGACACTCTAATATCAGATAAATTCTGTGGCACATGCGATACGTAATGTGAATTATAGTGTGTAATAGGAGATAGATAGAAGTTCTAATCTCATAGCAGCCAATTCTGTTTCTGTGTGTGTAAATATACCCCCATGAAGCACTACAGACAAGCTTGCATGGGTTATCGCTGTGCATTGGTTATGCATTTTATGGCCCTATCATTAGCTGATGGCCTCTACATTGCCCTTCTCTACAAGGCCTGCTGATGTTATCCACCTTAAGAGCGCTGGCTGACAGTCTAATATCAGATAAACTCTGTGGTGCATGGGATAAGTACTGCAAGTTATGTGACTAACTGCTGGCCCTAAATTGCCCTCCTATACAATAATCATAACTGATGTCCACTACCTGTCTGACCCAGATACAGGATATTTATAGACGTGTCACCTCCATCACCACACCTTCTAGATTTGTAAGTTCAGATAACACAACTGACATGTTGCACAGGTGGCAGATCTTATCACAAAATATGAATGCATGAATACGCTGACTGCCCCCATTGTCTCTAATAGAGTAGTCTACACATATGCATCTAGGGAGCCATGCACGTGTACTGCCGTACCTTGCTGACATCATATTTCTGCTGTGCTGCCATGTCATCCTGTGCTGTTTTATTGCTGCAATGTGTCCATAGTGTATTCCCTCAGACTCCTGGAACAGAAACATACACAGGTCCATGACACAACTGTCATTCTGTAACACTACTGTCAGTCCAACATCATGCAACAAAGATACACAAAGTGTGATGTGTAGTCATGACATATGCCAGCATACAATACCTGTAGTGGCCAACAACAAGTGGCATGGCAAAACAATACTGCATTACACAAGTACATGTCAAATGATTTAGACACCCAGTGCATCAGACACATAGTAGCATTTCCCTGCATCGATGGCACTCATGGCAGGGATGTGGCACAGGTATCATCACATGCACAGGGTGTGGTGTGGGGGTGCCGGATGCCTAGGCTGTGCCAAACAGTTCACAGCATGTGTGTGAATCAGGAGGGGTGGGGGTTAGATGGGCCATGGAGAGGTGCCGTGTGTGTCTGTAGGTGACCTGCATGTGACAGTGGTGTTTGAGTGTGTGCATGTACACAGTCAAGCCCAGTGTTAGCCCTACACATTTGTATGTTTTGACAGATGTGGACGATTCATGGTAGAGTGGACAGTTCACCATCTCCAGCTACGAACACAGGAACTGGTTCTGCCAGGAGTAGCATTGGCACCACCATGCCCAAGGTCAGATTTGGTGCTAGTACCTGATGGTGATTGCAGAATGCTGAGGCTGTGTTCCCCAAGAGACAGTCCAGGACCATGTGCCCATGGCCTGCCACATCATGATGTGGAGAGCACACTTCTCTCTGTAGCGCTGGGGGTACTGCCACTATGGGAGCATGACTGTGCAAGGCCGAGTGGACTCTCAGCAGATGGCATTGCTCACCTATGTCTACGTGTCTGACGCCCAACCCCAACCAGATGTTCCAGCACAGACAAGGTGCAGTCAAAGACAGACACTGTCTCAGCCCACCTTCATCAGTGAACTAATCCATGGTGACCCCAGTGTGGTGGATGCAGTCACAGATGTTAGACTATGCTGCATCCATAATCCTAAGCATCCGTCTTGTGTTGCGTGCAGAACATGCCTGTGCCTTCATGATGGCCCAAAACATGTGCTGAGTGACCCTTGATTTGACACCTGCAACAGGTAGTTGATGGACAGCAGTCCTCCTACAAGCACCCCTGTCAATCTGCCTGTGTGGGACCTCACCAGCTCTCTGGCTATGGCCTTAGACTCACTGACACTATATTTGCCACAGTGTCCTGTTCAATGTCGCCACCCTCTGACTGTCCAATATCTGTGGCCTCTCAGGACTGGGTATGTGTGGACATTCTAGCTGTGTGCAGTGACAATGGGGGCAGGAGAGGGATGTCAACCTCTGGGACAGATTCAGCCCCTGACAATTCCACCTGTGCCTCACTATGGGCACCATCATCATCAGGGTCCAATGAGACACTGACATCAGGTTTTGAGTGGGACAGACTCCAACCCACCCGGACACCTGTGGAAAACAAGACAAAAGCAGTACATTACTACATGCTCTTTTATGTATGATAATCCACATAGACTCATACAAATGAGGATCTACAACTGCATTACCAGGCTCACATCTTCTCATCTCTGCTTCCATGAACAACAGACAACCCCAAACCAACATACACAGACAAGTCAAGCCCTTTATAACATGCACTTCAGCCACATCAAGGTAAAGATACCAGTACAATCTGCCTGTAAGGTATGCAATATGGCACTATATGTGATAGAACTACACATAAATCCCAGTATACCTTTCTCAAGAATGATATGCCAGTACTAGTATCACCGTCTCAGGTATGTAGCATCTTCCTTTTGTGTATGAGCAGGCATTTTGAAGTAATTGCCTAATGTACACCAGGCTGTGTAGTTGCTCATAGCTGTAAGTGCAGATGTGTCTAGGGTCATTCATATACTCACCTGTGACTAACCAGTCTATGAACCGTAGTTAACTCTCCCAGAATAAAACATACAAATATTCTGCTCTGGCCAAATACAGCATTTGTACATAGGCCAATATGGCAGCCCTTAACTTTCATATGGTATATATGATTCATAAAAAACAATATCACATTTACCAGATACAGGACCATGGACTTGGGCCACATCTGACTGACCTATGAAAAGTATGAGGTAGAGGTATTATCAGCGCCACCAAAGGTTGTAGCACTACAAGGTAATATGTGCATATATTCACATGTACAGTAGCTACTGTGATACTGGCTGTATTGTTGACATTATGAGTATGTGTGCACAAATGAGCATAAACCCTAACTCCCTCCCCAATGCAGATAGACCTAACACCCATGCGCAGTGATGTACAGCTTCCCACAATGACTGATACAGTAGTACACTGGTGAACACAGTATGCTTACCTGGACGCTCCTCTGCTGTGGACTCTTTGGCACCCACCTCCACGATGTATAGTGTGATGGATGCCTGGGATCTGTCATGAGTTTCTAGGTACACCAAGAACAGCAGCTGATCTTCGTCATGCAGCATTTAGCATGCCTGTGGCCCTGTGTCAGACCTGCTAATAGGAACTGTACTGTTGATCAATCTGATTAACATCTCAAGAAACAGTATCAACAATATAACCATATCTTTTTCATGAGTGCACAAGTTTAAGTTTATAGTAATTTTTTTATATAAATTTTTTTTATATAAATGAATTTGTGCACACATGGATTATTTGTTTATACTATTTGTTTACATTATTTGTTCATAGTATATGTCTTTATCTGTATGGTATTTGATGGATGTATAATGTTTTTGACATCAAAGAAGTATTTTCCCTTTTAGTATAGATTTATGCACTGTGTGATTGCACTTTAAGAGAATCAGTTAGCAAAGACTATAAATTATTTAATTACCTAATTGATTAAATAATTGTTTTGATACTCGATTGTAATATTGGTATATAAGGAGGTGATTTTTTGGTAGTAAATTGTTCGATTGAAGGCGAATGGCAAAGGTTCCGGAATGTGTAATAAAAAGTTAAAAGCATCTCTGCGAATGTTTTTTCCTCATGGTTATGTTGTTGATGCTGTTTCTTGAGAAGTGAGTTCTCTTTGGTGGTTGGAAGGAGTTTGTATTATTTGCAATCTGATTAACATCCCTCACAAGGTCTGCCACAATTCTGCTGGCTGATCCCAATTATGCATCCCCTTGGACAACAAGATCTGATGATGCTGCCTCAGTCCATCCACTATTAACTATTATGCCATTCTCCGCATCTGTGAAGGGGGCATGTTTCCTTTGGTACATGGATCATGAAAGACAACAAAAGGGGAACACATTACGGGACCAGATATGTGGATGTCCACTATGTAGAGATCCAGCACACCCATAATGGCCTGCAATATCCACTGCTCCCTCATACGGCATACCCCACAGTCTGACAACACTCTACGTGTGTGGATACCACCAAGATAGTAGCAATACTGGGATATGTCCTTATGTGCCTTGACAGATTCTGCTGTATGTTTCAACACCCAGCACTGCAGTCTAATGTATGGGCAAACTCCCACCAATATGTCATATGGCCACTGCCAGACAATTAACAGTGTGCTATTACAACAAATGTATTGGGGCAGTCCAGCCACACCAGTGTGCCACAATGACAGAAAGCAATGTAAACCTGCTGTAGCATATGTTCATGTAGGCATCATGTCTCTCAACTATACAGATGTTTGCAGAATGTCAGGATGTTTGCCTCATAGTTTTGGTCAGTTTCACACAAACTTGTGGATCTCTGACAAATATTTAAACACTGTCACGGAGTTTGGGCCTTTGTTCCCCCCATAAATCATGGCTTAGCCACAGTACATCAGGGACATTCAAGGAAACTTTTAAAATGTTAGAACTATGTATGTGAGACAGTGACTGAATTTATGAAGGTGAATTACAGTACATCATTTGACGTTACAGCAGTGTACACCTTTACTCATTGTCATGGTGTATTATGTGTAATCCACTAGATTTCTTACAACAGCCAATCGTTATAGGAGGGATTGACAGGGACAGAGCTGAAATGTGCTTGAAAATCAGAGATAGTTGAGAGGCCCACCCTCATCGGGACTTCTGAGCCCCCGCTCCTTTCCGGTCCAGAGCAACACGGTCTCCATCTTCCCCAGATCTACTGGAGGCTGCCTAGCCATGCCGTGTCCCCGTGCCCTCAGAGCCTCTCAGGGGGACCTCCCTCCAGTCCTGGCCTGACCCACAGAACTCCCCTCAGCCAATGAGAGGCAGGCCTGCCCTCATCGGGACTTCCGAGTCACCCCCTGTTTTCCCATCCAGAGGGGTTCTGGGGACTTTGTGAAATTTCAGGGATGCCGTCGGGTACCGGGCAAGGTCAGATGCCTTCAGGACAGCAGAGTATCACTGACAAGTCATTACTAAAGATCTAAGACAGGTTTATTGTTGTAATCTCTATTCCCCATATTTCCATCCCCTCATCTGCATCCTGTTTTATGGAGAAATCTATTACATACCTGGTGGAGTGCAATACTCCTTTTTTGAACTTCGCTTCTGGTAATCTTTTGGAAATATGCTCTCCATGTGAGTTAAGACTCATACAGACCTGTTCCCCATAAGCAGCTGCTTGCCTTTTTAAGGTACTGCTCATTAGCAGGTAATTGCCTCTGCACCAGTCTGTGGCTTATAATTGCTAATTGCAGCCAAAACAACTGAATTGCATTATCACTGGCCAATGACATGCCACCACAGTGCAATATATAAAACCTTCATGTAGAGCTTGGCCCCTTTCTAAGTTGTTAAGATGGACATTACTGAGGTGTAGAGAGTATGGCATCACAGAGGAAAGGTATCATAATTGTCAATGGTAGAGATATATGGAGTATGCCCAGAGTTTCACCTCATATGTGTGTTCAGTGTCCCATGACATTGTGGTCATCTGGCAGTTCACTAGCAAACATTGCGGATTGAGGTTGGCAAGGTAAGAGACACACTTGAGTGTCAGACTTCATACCTGTCAGAATATGCATGCTAATGCAATAGCTATTTATCTATTAACCTACTATCTTTGTAGGAGCAAACCGTTAAACATGTCCCTATCTCTGGGCCTTAGCCCCCCCCCCCACCCAATCATTACATATGTTTATGTCTGGATCCCTTGTTCAAGGGGGTTGGGAGGTATGGTAGGTCTGTAGCAGCTAGCTTTACATACAGCTGTGTATGCTACAGGATGCAGCTGCTGCTGCATCCTAGCGCACATGGGGGGGGGGGGAGTTTGGACACTTTTGAGGACAGCAAGCTGTACGCATAACTGTGGCAGCTGTGTCAACCCTGTCATTATGGCAGAGCCAGGGTAAGGGTATCCTGTACAGTCAGATCAAGGCATGTGATTAAGGTACGTCCGTTATGCAATGATGCCAACAATGGACTAGTAGAAGACATATAGTTAGGCTGTACGGATATGTGCAGTGTGTCCCTAGCTGCAGGCCTCTGACTTGCAAATCTGGGTAGCAATTCATTAACTAGCAATAACCTGTGCAGATTAGGATTGCATGACTCAGTCATTACTTGCAGTCATCACAATAATGTAAATGAACTGCAACACAAAACTGGATTTGAACCCAAAACTGTGTGTGGAAAAATGTACTGCATGCAAGGCATTTAATTGACTGCACTACTGAGTCACTGCAAAAGCTTATGTATTTGCAAAATATATGTGCACATATAAATTTATTTATTTATTTTACATTTGTTTACTGGGAAAGTCCGACTGGATATATGTACATTTTCAGCTGAGGCCTGGGGAGAAAAGCTCCAGAAAGCAGAGTACATATACTTTAGGAACAATAGAAACATTTAGAGATAAGTATAATATGCAGTTTTCAGTAGGGTTACAAACATAGATAAAACATAGTAGACAACATAAAAATCATACGGCTTCAATTTCAGGCAATAATACACACAGTTATGGGCTAAGTCCCTTCAAGAATTCATACACTTAGAGTATATGATTGAAATGCTTAGGGAGAGTTTGCAGGAACAGTGGGTGGTGATTCGTCAGGGTTTAAGCATGGACACTGCCAATGATGTTGGAAGTGTAGTTTGAGGCTTTTTTGAATTGGGTTAAAGAGGATTGGTGAGTAAGTTCAGCAGGTTGCATATTCGAAGTTTTGCCTACTGAGTTGGCGAATAGAGAATCCCCAGCCACATTTATGCTCTTAGTTGTTTGTACCAGCAGTTTGTCAGCAGAGCATAGTGACTTCAGGTTGCTGTATGGTTGGATGATCTTATTTAGTGCTAGTGTTTTTTTGGGTTGCTATAGTATTTTGTGGGTTATTATAAGCTGGTTGTATCGGAGAAGACTGGGCCACTCCAGCCATCCTAGTTGAGTTAGGTTGATACAATGGTGGGACCTAGAGATAGCACCTGTAGCAAATCTAGCAATATGGTTGTAACAACTAGCAAGTTTGGTAAGAGTGGTTTGGTTCAGGTTAGTGAAGAGGGGGAGGCATAGAGGAGGGTAGATAGTAGGTGGGACCAAGCGATAGTGGTTCTTGGAAAAGGAGTGAGGAAGGGTTTGATCTTGTATAGGAAGTACAGTTTTTGTTGACAGATTTGATGGTTTGATTGACATGGATATCATATTTTAGGACATTATTGACTGTGACGCCCAGGACTTTTATTTGAGTATCTGGGGATATAAAAGTGCCATTGCTGGAACTTATAGTAAAGAATGGTGAGGAGGATTTGCAGGTGGAGGAAAAGATGAACAGTTTAGTTTTGCTGGGGTTTAATGGAAGCTGACAGTTTGCAAACCATTTTTCTACATCATTGAAAGTATTCTGGGTTAGGGTCATAAGCTCAGTTGAGGAGGAGGCAGTGCATAGAGTTGTCTGCATATTGGATGCAGGTGGCCTTGGGAGTGATGGTGGGTAGGTCATTGATAAAGACTGAAAAGAGTAGTGGTCCTAGTATGGAGCCTTGGGGGACTCCTAGAGTAATGGGTAGACGTGGATATGGTATTCTGCCATAAAACTGCCTTTTGTCTATAAGACAGGTAAGACTGGAACCATTTAATAGAGCTACTATTCAATGACAGTTCCTTCAGGGTACGGAGAAGCAGTTGATGATTGACCATATCAAAGGCCTTAGAGAGATCTAGGAAGAGAGCTGAGGTAAGTTTGTTATTGTTTCGGTTAATGTTGCTACTGTTAGAGAAGGATAGAAGAGCTGACGTGGTGGTGTGGTGTGGTCGGACCTAAAGCCATGCTGAGAGTTGGCCAGTAGTTTATTTTGGGTGAGATAGTCCTTGGTTGTGGACGCACCTTTCCATAATTTTGGCCAGTGGTGATAGTATGCCTATTGGTCGGAAGTTTGAGAAGTCTAAAGAATTCCCTCCTTTATGTAGGGGAATGACATGGGAAACCTTCCAGAGAGAGGGGATAGTGACTTCAGTCAAGTTGAGGGGTTATTATGATTGAGACAGGGTATGCAATGGCACCTGCCCTTTCTTGTAAATATTCTGGTGGGAGAAGATCAGCTGCCAGGGTAATGGGCTTTAGTTTGTTAATTAGACATCAGATGGTCAATGTAGATACAAGTTAGAAGGCGAAAGGGAGTGGGGTAGTGGAGGAGTTTTGAAAGGAGTTGGTGGGGGTAGTTGGCTAGCTAGTGACTGGATGGTTTTGGTAAAAAATTGCTAATGATGTTAGCAGTTTCCTCTGGAGTTTTAAGTTCACATGTTGAGGGGGTGGGGGTGGAGGTTTGGCCAGGGTGGAGCAGTTTGTTTATGCCTGCCCAAAATTTTTGAGGTTTGTTCTGGTGTTATTGCTGAAGGTGTTGATAGAAGTTTTTTTGTCTAACAATGTGGCTTTCTTGGTATCATTCCTTAGTTGTCGGAATTTAATATGGTCAAGTGGGTCTTTGGAGGTGCGCCATTTGTCCCATGCTTTATTTCTTGTTATGATTTTGGTTACTTTAGAGAGTCAGGGAGCAGTCTTAGTTTTGTCTCTGAGGGTGCAGATAGAAGCATGGGAATCTAGAATGGAGAGGAATTTAGAATTAAAATAGTCTACAGTATCATCTAGTGGAAGTTCTTTAAGTATGGCACAATTGCATGCTCTGAGTTCATTCTGAAAGTCAGTGGAGTTAAAGTTCTTGTTTGTTCTAATGGATTTATATTGAACTTGGTGGTGGTTATCTACTTTATACTTAATGATGTAAGTGAGTAGGTGGTCACTTATATCATCTGGGAGGGTACCTGTGTTATACAGGTCTGGGTGGTTGTTGATAAGAATCGAGTCCAGGATATTGCCTTTGTAGTTGGATTTGTTTATTCTGGTGGGTGAGGATACAAGTTGGGTATAGCCATGAAGGTTTATATGTGTGGTGGGAGATTCAGAGGAACAATTGTTCCAGTCGATATTAACATCTCCTAACACCATAGTTGCTTGGGGTTATGTGTTGGAAAGCCTTTGGAGGAAGTCTTCTAGGGTATTTGCATTGTTGCCTGGGGGGATATAAATGCAGGCAGTGAATATAGTTTTACTTTTGTTAAGCTGTAGTTTGCTAACTAGGGCTTCTGCATTATTGAACAAGAGGAGTTGATGTGGGGCTAGTGTGACATCTATTGTGTTTTTAAACAGAAGTGCTACGCCTCCACCTTTTCTGGTGTCTCGGTCTAGTCTAAGTATGTTGTACCCTGGTAGGATAACCTCATAATTTTTAGTTCCTGGTTTTAGCCGGTTTCTGGACATCAGGTGAGTAGATGGCTAGAAGGGCATGAAGATTATGGACCTTGTTGATAATACTCCTGATGTTTAGGTGTCAAATCAGTAGAGAGTTAGGGGACCTTTAATTTGGCCATACATTGAAGGTGGTAGTGGGCTGGGAGCTTATGGGAAGGGTGGGTCCTGGGTTAGGGTGGTTGTCTCCATCCCCTCATCAGAGTAAATTGTACAGTAATTATTAGTTTCAGCACTTTACTTGTTATTTTATGATAATATCTAGTTTTGGGAGAGATGGACCGTGGCCTAGTTAGTTGTTTGTTAAAAGTGGACAGGACAGGTTTGTAGTGAGCTAGGGGTTGGTCTGATTCACTCAAGGTGGGTGCAGAGATGGTATGAGATATGGGGTGGTGAAAGCCAAGATAGGGCTGGTTTTCATAGATGGTGAGGAGATATAGCCCAGGCAATATAACTGAGAAGAAACATAATTGGTCTCATCTTCATAGTAGTGGTACTTGGTAAGGAATGTAGGTGGAGAATTAAGAGGGTTGTTGGCAGTAAGGGGTAGTTTTGGGGGTGGCGTATGGAGGTGTGGGTTATCTGTGATAGGTTGTAGGAGGGTGGAGTGGTTTATTGAGCTTAAATTTAGCACTAGTAGGGGCGGGTGAGATTTTGGGGTAGGGTGGGGCATGGAGTGAGCCCGAGCAAAGCAAGGGTGAGCGGAACAGGGCTATACCAAGCTACAAGGATTCCCAGTGTCTGTGAGTATGCAGGCTTAAAGAATCCAACTTTACAGTGTTTTTACTCGGTTCTTTTTAAAGTGAGCTGCAATTTACTTAATTTTACTCAATTCTTTTGAAAATGAGTTGTGTTTTACTCAGTATTGTATTAAACTTAGTTTGTAGTTTAGCCAGACAATTTTACTGACTGTTGGGAGTAAGCAAACTTTCAACCTGAATTTTGTACAGATATTTCTTTAGCAACTGTGAGATGAAGTAATCCGGGGAAACATGTTATACAGGCTGTTTGTGCTGTAGAATGCCTATTTTATTACTTATTACAGCAGCCTGACTAGGGAGTCTAAGACTGTTAAGCTATCTTTTACTATGGACCCTAGGCTAGCCGTAGACCCAGTTCAGCCAAGCAATCTATTAGCGCAACAGTTACACTTAAGATATAGATCTTGCAGTCCTTTTCCTCAGTGAGGGACAGTGCAGGAATGCCTTTCTTTTAGTTTTCAAGATGATAGTTTCTTTTCAGCACAGATTGAGCCATTCAAGGTAAGGACAGGTAGGGTGGAAAGACCTGGTAAGGTACATAGAGTCAGTGCGTGGATTCTATATGGAACATAGCTAACATAACAGCATGCAAACAGTATTATACATTCAAGCAAGGCATTCATTAATATTAATAGTGCCACAGCTTCTGCATTTCTCTACACTCAATTGCAACTATCAGAGCAGTAGTTTACAGCATAGGCAAGTTCAGTGAATTTTACACAGCTTTTCCTATGTGGTTTTATTTTAACAGTAGTTACAGCATTAAGGCAGTACAGCTAAATCCACTTGCTAAATGCTAAGAAACACTTCTGTTCATGATTCTTGAACCAGCATAATAGTATATCACAGCAAACTATGTCGCCAAGCTAATAATATTAAAATTACCACATGCAGTCAATAAATATGCTTAGGAAATCACTCCTGGCTAGAAAACGTTACAGGTAATTCCACTCATTTTTCTAAACATTCTACTAGTTTGGCAAATTAGAAAGTCATTGCTATGCATGCCTCTTAGATTTTTTAGTTGTTTCTTTATCACATAATAAGTGTGTGACATGGAGAGATATGTATGGAATGATATTTATTCTTTGAAACAGGTGCCCGTTTTTCTTTTGTTAAGGTGAGAGTGTAATGAAGGGGAAGGCACATAGGTACATGTGGGGAGGTATGTTGGGTAGGAGAGGATGTGTTTGCAGACAGACAAGACAGATAAGACAACAGACATGGACAGTGTGTGACACATGAGGAGGGTAAACACCTTGGATGGGGAGTGTGTTGTGGAATCCAGGTCACACATGCCTCCAGACAGCAGCAGCATGACTCATGTCCCCACCCATGGGACAGCTGACACTGCTCCTTCACTGCCCCTAGAGTGGCTGTGTTGGATGTTGTCTGCTAGGGAGAACCTGCCCCACCATTTCAGCCAGCATGCTCTCAATCTGGTGCAGGTGGCGTTCATTGCTCCAGTGAACAATCTGCACACCATACCAGAAGTTGATCCTGGGTGACTGCAGCCCCTCTGCCACCACTCCCAGGTGGAGGCTGGGCCCTGTCCCCTGAGGCCATTCCATCTGATGCCAGAGGTGGTGGAGGGACAGTGGAGAGGGCACCACTGACCTGGATCCCAGACATGCTAGGACCCAGTGCCATGGTCCGTTGAGGCAAGGTAGGCATATCACCAGGAACTAGTATACCCTGATGTGCTGGAGTAATGGAGGTATAGCAATAAGTATAGGTTAGTTATTAAAAAAAACATTGTTAGTAATAACAGCATGGCAGAACAGTGGAAACAATGCAATTACATAGCAATGCAAATTATGTGAAACACAACAATCAGTAACAGAACTGTTAGTATAACAGCATGCCAGTAACAGTTACATGATAAGGCCAGCAAAATAGGTAGTTTAACAAGATATGTTAATATGCATCAATTATAATACCTAATAATAAAACACATGTCCCAAAAAACAGTTAATGTAACAACATATGTTAATAGTAAACCATAACCAATGGATAACAGTAATGAATAAATGAAGATAAATGGTGGGGGAGAGAGAGAAAATCAGTCCGTTAGTAACATTTTTGCTTACTTCCTTGATGAGTACTACTATCTAGGGGTCTGTATTTTCTTTATGTGTACAGTGAGTACAAGCCTCCTGTAGCTGATGTAACATGCACATACCTCTCAAGCTATATGCATTTCACACTATGGGTCAAGCGTTAACAACTGTGGGTACATACCTACACAAAACACTTGCACATCAGGTGGACCTATATAACTACCAAGGTGCACTGTGGGCTGAAATGGTGATACTTTGGAATCTAGGTACTCATTGCCAAATTATTCCTGTAACAGGCCAGTTACCCGCCATTAATTACATAATGTGAAATTGTGACACTTGAGAGATGTGCACGTGTATAGTATAGACACTAAACAGCTGTCATGCCTTGGTTTGCAGGCATGGGAATAGAACCCAATAGCAGTGACTGCAGTGGATATCTGCATGGAATGTATTAATCAAGTGCAGCAACTTTTAACAGACACTCCAGTTATACAGCCATACCAGGATTATACATTTTATTTCTCACTGCACATTGCTGATTTTTCTCATTATTGCTAATGGTTTTAACAGTCTGGGAAATCTAAACACACAATTATCTACCCATAATATGTGCAACCTCACCCATTTACCTGTAGTTCCCATGTAGAGAGAATATGTGAGCACTACGTGACTGCTACTGTAATATGTAGTGCTACCTAAGACTGGATTCTAGCCATGTCTGTGGGAGGCAAAATTTACTACTTACAAAGCATTTAACAAACTGTGCTACTGAGTCACTGCTGATTGCTGACTGACTGATATTTTCCTAGAGCTTACCTGGAAACAAAATACGACCTGGCAGTACTAATACAGTGTTATACTAGACTGCAGAGACAGTAGAACACACATGCATGAAATACAAGCATAATGCATATGTTAGGTATGCTATATAGCTGTATAAACAATGATGGTGTACACAATTTATTGTTAGAAGGTTGAAATATCTGCAAAGCCAACAAACAATATCAGTTCATGGAGTGGGCTACCTCACCCATATACCTTGATTACCTGATATTTGAAGATGGCAGAGCATTATGTGAACAATATTGGCCTAGAGACAGCCTTAAACAGTACTATATGAGTTAAACAAAGCAATTGGCAGCCATTAGATTTACATTCTATAGCTAGTGCAGTGTTATACTTGACTGCAGCACCTTACCTTACAACCTGCATGTATAAAGCTGCACTGCAATAGTTACAACAACACAATGCTGATGTACATCCTTTTCCTTGGTGGTACTAGTATTGTTTCATGTTTTATTGCAGAACAGTTGGCATTATTTATTTCTTGCAATGCAGCTCTAATTTCACATTTCTTGCTCTACAGAGTTTATTGCATATACTTTCATGCAGTTAATGCTTTACCCTTTCTTGCTTATTTCACTACAGTTAGCCTAACGCATCTGTACTCACCATGCTCATGGTGTAACCTGGCCAGGCACCCAGTGTGCCACTTGACATTGTGAGCCCTCTCTTCTGCAGCTGTTGGGAGAGAAGCACATCATTATGCATATCAGTTTTGCAAACATTTAGATCAGATATTGGTGAGGCAACATTTTTTACATAAATGTGGGGCATTACCTGCCTGAGCTTCTTGGACCCAAGTGACCAAGAGTTCCCCCTTTCTTTGTTTCAGGTCATCATGGTGGTGATGACACTGCTCACCTGTGAGAGGCATACCAGTAACATTGGTGAGTTCTCTGGCCAACCGGTCCCAGTCCACCACCTTAAACTCTGAACCCTGGAAACATCCCTGCAGCAGCCAGTCATCATGGTTTTTAACTAGAAGTTCATCCATGACCCTGAACTCCAAAATGCCCAACACTGTGCCTGAAACCATGAATCTTCACCAACACCAGCAATAGCACCCATCACAGGAAGAACTCCAATGGATTCTGCTGTATTCCTACCTGTTAATATAGGCTGTTTTCCCATGTAGACACGTCATTGGGCAACATTAAAAAATGCTGTCATGCTTAGCACTGAGCAAACCAGCGCAGCTGAGCTGAGAAGTATGAAAACTCACAGAACCTTAGTCTTAGCAGAGCTTAGCAGTGTGCAAACTAGCCAAGCAGAGCCAAGCAATACATAAACATTGGTAGCCATTATCATGCTTATGCTGTGTTTAGCAGGTCTTAGCAGATCTCAGCAGAGCTTAGCCATATATTACATTAGTCTGCAAAATTTGTATATTAAAATTAAATACTAATTTCTCTTCCATGTATTCAAACCATGGACCTACTGCACATGAAGCCATCACTCTATCCATTTAGCTAAATGCATATTAAGAAATCCACTATACCTTTACATATACCACTGAACTACATATAAGCAGTGCCGAGCACTGCACAATGCCACACAAACATGCTTAGATATGGTTAAACATCTAATTTAAATAAATAATTAATGACATCGAGTTTCTATTTTTAGATGTCTGCCAGGTGTCTGCTGTCTTATCTGTGGGCACTGCTTAGCATTGCTGGGCTCTGCGCCATGCTGCTCAAACATGCTTTTCTTTAAAAAAAAAATTAAATAATAACACACTACCACAGTTCAAGGAGTCTCTTACTCCTCTGTGGACATGGTTATCACTACACCACTCCCTGCACTGATTCAATAACCGTGTTCCTCGGCTGTCCCTCGGCAATGTGCCATCATTGATATGCATGGTGCACTGCCGAGGGGGAACTGTGTACACAGACATGATAACATAGGCTCTACACTGTGCCTACACAGATTTTGTTAAATCCTGGGGCATGTATTTGTATTACAACATTTTGGTCTTCTTCTTTGTTGTCTTTTGTAGGCTGATGTACTGCACATGCATATGGGACTTGCCTTCCCACACTTGCACAGTACATCAGTGCAGTGCAGCAGAAGTAACAGGGAAAAAGAATATCTGTTCCTGTTTTCTTCACTGTTTAAAAAGTCAAGGTTCTAATATGGACAGCAGAGAAATATAAGGAAAATGAGGTATGTTTCTGTTTCTTTAGTTTTGCAGAATGTACCTGATTTTTCTTGCATTTTGCTCTGTCCTCCAGCATATACACATAGAATGTCTGGTGGCGCAATGGTATTTCACTGGCTGGACCTTTGCCTATTGGTATATGCTCAGTTTATAACAAAAAAGCTAGTTAGGCTGTCCACTTAGAGTGTACATTTTGGAATGCTAATGACCTTTTATTGTCTAATTTGTTTCAGAAATTTAACATCCATGGAGTACACACAGCCAAATCTGCTATTGTACTTTTCTTTCTGTCTGAGTGGGTAAGTTAAATCAAGGATTTCTGGGTTGCAATCTTGTTGGACTTTATTTTCATCCTGAGACTTTGCTCTTCTAAAATAAGCAATTGGAAATTACAGCAGCAGATGCAGTTTGACTTCTGGCTGTCACCAGTTATTTTCCACATGAAATATTTATTTTCATTACCCTGTCCATCTGCAATGATGCCTTCAATGCATAATCAGTTAATAAAGAGATGTCATTTGTTTACTCATTAAAACATGAAAGATTGCATAGTTATTAGCTATTATAATTTAATGTTGCTTAGCTCATTGGCAGAGTGTTCCTCAACTGAGATACTAATTTCAGATTAATAATATGATCATCAGTGGTCCGAACTTTAAATAAAGCAAATCTATATTCATCCTTGAAAACATTGTGTTTGCTTGTGTGTGTGTGTGTGTGTGTGTGTGTGTGTGTGTGTGTGTGTGTGTGTGTGTGTGTGTAATATAGTTTAAGTTCCAGTTACTCTTGGTGATTTTTCACTAGAATGCACTGAGATTAGACTGAGTGGTTGAAATCTAGAGCATCAATGATCATAACTTTGTTCTATAGCTGATGGTGTAAAGCTTACCTGGATTTGACAGACACCAATCATAACACAAAGCAATAGTACATACTTGCCATAAGTTCTTATGGCAAATAATAGCTTGAAAAAATAATTTTCTATAATGCAGGATTCAAGGCTTGCAGCAACTGTCGCTCTTGAATAAACTCCAGTAGTTTACATTCAGGTTACATAATCCAGCCACCTAATATTGATTGAAGGTAAAGGAGGGATTCATACACCTTGCAGTCATCACAGTAGTCAGACGTGGATATCAGGAAAATCTGTTATCTATTACTAAAGCATTCAAAAATAACTTTGTCTGTAAGGTGACTAGTAGGAGGTGTTTCAAGGGAAAGGGAAGTTTGAAGATTTCTGATGACATGCGCACGAGGGCTCCATGAAGCTGTTGTGAGTTTATTAAATGCTCTTTTAGTGGTATATAGTTGTCTACACTAAAGCAAAGAGCGATGCATCAGAGAATGTCTTACAACTTCTGGAAAATGACTTGGCAGGTGACAGAAAATCTCTATCAGGTTGCAAGGCATCACTATTAGAAAAAAGAAACTAATTGTCAAATGTCACTTGTAGGGAACACCGGCAACAATTTCCTCAACAGTACACAGCACATCAAGGGCAGATGGATGAAGAACTTCGGGAAACTTGTGAATGAAATAAACCCCACAGACATTGTGCTGAGACCCCCACACACATACATGCATGCACGCACACATGCAGTCTATGATGAAAGAAGAATAAGAATACACATTAGAAGAAGTATGCAGTGTACCTAGAAAAAAAAAAAGATTTCCAGGAAAGTAGTTAGTATGAAGCCAAAGCAGATGTGATCAAGATATTGTGTACATTAGGGGAAAATGGCTCCTGACGGTACTCATAATGATATGAAGGGAGTGAGAGAAATATATCCCAGATGACCTGAGAAAAAATATTTTGCCAGTGCACAGGAAAAAGGGGGTGTATTTACAATTATGAGTAGTACAGAAGTATCAAACTCCTGCACACTGCATGGAAGTGCTGGGGAGGTTGAATGATAAATGAATCAGCAGAGTAGTAGAAATCAAGATGGGAGATAAGAGTTTAAATCTTGATAATGATGCAGTACAATTGACCCAATGTTTGCAGTGAGACAGACAGTGCAGTAGAAGCTACAGAGTGGGTTAGAGTCCACCTGCACATTCCTAGAAGTGGTGAAAGCTTATGGCATAGTCAATAGCAAGGTGGTTGAGAAGTCCTATAATCAGTAATGAAAATGGTAATTGTCCCAGGCACAGTGTGTTAGAGGGCCCAATCTTTTGTTCTGTATGGAAACAGGGGTACAGAAAGACAACTGAATTCAACATTTTTTTTCTTGATCTTCATTTGAAGAGCTGTAGAGGTGTGGATTTGTTGGGGCATGATTGGCTGCATTACTGTAGGAAGCTAATCAACTTCCTACAGTAATGTGAAGATCCGATTACTTTTTTTTCTGCCCTTCATTTGAAGAGCTGGGGATAGTGGGGTGTGTGGATCTGATCAGTTCATAGAAGTGAGCTATCTACACCTCTGCCTGCATTGGTTTCAAGTTTCAGAAACATTCATGGAATCACTGCAGGTTATGGACAAAGTTCCAATGGCAAAATCATCAGTGTCTGAACTCGCACAGGTTTCCCAATGGGACAGGATGTGTAACAGGGTTCATGTCTGAGCCCACTCTTATTTGTGATGAACTACATAAGCATACATTTCTGAAAGGGCAGATCCACACAGCTGTCACATACAGATAATCAGGCAGTACAAGCAGAGTCTGAACAGGAAGTTAAATGATAGGGAACTGGAAAGCAAAACTGATGACACATGGAATGAAACTGTGCACAGACAAGACAATGGCCATAGCAGGAAATAGGGGAAGCTATACTAAGCTTACAAAGTAGATAAAGGAAAAGCTTGGAACAGTATAGGTATGGTTGAGCAGAAGGAAACTCTAAATGTGGAGTCCAAAGCTAGAGTCAGAGGTGCTGCAGCCAACTGGGACAATGTGTCAGGAGTGGTGTGCAACAGAAGGATGCCAAGTAAGATGAGTAGGAAAGTGTTGAAAACACGCTTAGCCAGATCTTTTATATGAAACAGAAACTAGGACAGTGAAGACAGAGCAGCTGAAGATGCCAGAAGTGATACATATGATGTGACTGAGATGAGTATTTAGATGTACAGTGTAGGACTGTCACACATATAAGGTTATCATATTCAAAGCCAGAGTAGTGCCAGTTGCAGAGAAAGTCAAGTAGTATAGATTGCAGTGGTTCAGTCACATGTATAGGAAAGTCTGGTAAAGCAGATTTGTGAGAGACAGTTCTACCATGCAATAGCTGAACTGCCTTAGAGATTACCTGTGAGAGTCAGTTAGGACTATCAAATGAGGTAGGAGAGTGATTTAATCAAGAGACTTGGTATATCCAGAACCCATGTAAAAACTGGAAAACAGCATTGGTGATGATGATGATTTTTATGGTACAGATAATATTTATATGCACCTTGTAGCAGTAGACAGCATGAGAAATAGTGTTAACTGGATAATACTGGGTAGGAACAGTTAGACTTCTGGCTGGAGGAGGAAAAAACATTGTTTGGTTTTGTGTCATAGAGTAGCATGGCTTGAACTATGAGTTGGATGACCCAAGACTGGCCAGCTGCTGAATCAATTGAAAAGCTGGGCAGTGAGGAATGGAAGTGAGTGGTCATTACCAACTCACCCATATAAGAAGTGGAGAGAAAGAGAGAAGTAGGTGTAGTTGGCTGATCATCACCATAACACTGGGCCTTACATGGCAACAAAAGTGCCAGGATTTGGAAAGTGGGCTAAGACAACTTGTCTGTGCAGTGATTTTAGCTCTCAACAGCACACTGGTAAAAGAATGCAAATGCATGGAGTGGGAATAGGAGACCCTGTGGTGATTGATGCTGGTGTTCACCTCTGTCAGCAGAGGTTGGATTAAGTCCTTACCAGAATTTGTTTTATATATGTGATGTCACAAAGAACACATTTCACATAAATGAAAGATGATGACCCTTCATCTCAACTATAACATGTGTTCAGGAGATGATAGTACGATGGATCGACTGGGTCCAAACCAATACGGCGATGTTTGATAGTTGACAGGAATGTAAGCAAAAGGCATATAGAAAACTATGTGGGCAAAAGTCAAGATAAAGTTGATTAAGAATCGTCACTACAAACTGAAATGTAGGAATAAAGGAGGAAGAATGCTACTTAAGGATAGAAATAGACTGTTGAATTTTGTAACCGTCTAAGATAATTAATCAATATATTTTATTCAGAGCTTTTGTTGGGTCATGATGTTTTGCAGATTAAAGAAGATACCTAAATGCCTTAGCAATCATTTAATTGTTAAGCTGATAAAAGGAAAGGGATCAGGATACATTTCTAAAATGTTGTATGGTATACTTATTTCAATGTTATTATGCCAAGAATAAATAATGCTAATGTGAGTGGAGTTTTTGAGGGATACCAAAATCCTTGCTTTTGCTTTGGAAGCATTGAATTGAACAAGGATTATACTGAGCCAATTAGTAAGGATATTAAAATTGATATAAGGACAAAGGAAAAATGATAGTTTGGGACAATTGTTAGCAATTATTTAATAGGAAGAAATCATCTGCAAACAGACTCATGCCAAGGTGTGATAAATCATTTGGAAGGTTAATAAAAAACAGGAAGAAATAATGGGACCAAAAATGAACCTTCAGATCCACCTGATCTGAATGTGAATAGAAAAGAGCTAGAGCTATGGTTCATTAACAAAGCATAGTGTACCCCACATAGTTGTATTAGGCCTATGCTTTATCCCCCATTTCCTGTCCCACTGATCCTTACCTTATGTATAGATTGACATGCTCTCATACATGCCTCAAAGTGATGCAACATACCACAGCCTTTATAAGAATTTTTTATATAGTTATAGGCCAGTTACAACAGGATGTGTAGAGAGGTGAGACAATCAAGAGTAAACCATCAGAAAATGGTAGGTAAGCCCTACTTTTGGCTATTCATCTGCTGCCATAACCAGTATATACCACTCAGCCTCTTAGTACAAAATATCTGAACAAAGTCTGGCAAAATAAAGGACACTTGCAAAAAACCACTGAAAGTAACAAAAGAACAGCCGAGGAGTGCTAAAAAAAATCCTAGTTCTTTATGGTAAGCGCTTTCGTTCATCTACACTATACAATGAACTTCTTCAGATAAACAAAAAAAGTTTGGCAAAATGGGGGGCAAAGGCCTGAAAATAGGACAGATTTTAAGTATTGCCTTTATAAACTTAGAAAGTTACTAGAGTAACAGGGTTTCTGTTAACATGCATTTTCTGACTGATTTGAAGTCTGAAGCTCAAATGTATGCCATTATTTGGTAACTTCAGTCCTCAGACCATGCCAGTGATTTGCCAGAAAATGACAAATGTTATGAGGAACACACCAAAAATATGAGGCAAAAATCTGGGCATTCTGAGAAAAGCTGGATGGTTGAGCACTATAACCCAGTACAACATAGTTTATTAAATTTCGGAGTGCTACCAAATCAAGATAACCTGGTAGAATTCTGAGATTATTAAAAAAAGCATTATGGAGTATCAGAATTTTAACAGCTGTTTTTTGTACTTTTTAATGAATTAGATTTTGCTATTGCTTTCATAAATGAAAATTCCATCTTGCCTTAGAATTTCTGCATATTTTCACATCCAGTTATGGAAGAGATGCACATACTTCCAAGCCTAGGTAGTTACAAAAGTCTTCTTCTCTTTATTCTGTTATTGTACTACAACAATATTCCCTCTGTCATCACCAGACCTGGCAGCAACTGTTTTACTATGTTGTACTTTAGCTCTGGAAACTCTCCAGATTACTTAAATATAATTAGCATGGATACCACAAGAGTGTATATCTTCTCCTAGTTTATAGAGACAGAGGGAGAAAGAATGCTGCAAAATATTATGAAGGTGTCTTAAAATGATGAACCAATGATTGAGGTGGTATTGCACAATTTATGTGGTGTCCTGTGACACAGAATTAAGTACTAAACCATCTGCCTTTAAAAGCAGTATATGATGATATGTGATTATAAGAATAAATTATTTTGTTAAAATTGTGAAAGAGTCTAAAGAGGCTCCACTGTGTTTTATTAGTCAAACCATGGACTGGCAATTTAGCTCTACAGTATTTTTTTTATTTTGAAAGTCATAGATTATTTATTTTAAATGAATTAGTAGTAGAAGAGAGGACATATGGTTGAAAGGAAGACTGTTCATGTTAGTACATTTAGAGCACATTTTAAAATGGTTCTGAAGGACAGAGCTTAGTACCATAACTTAGGAGAGATAAAAGGAGAAATATTATGAACATAAATACGAAAGCTTTTAAGTTTAGTTATGCTGATGACTCTACTCTGATTTGCTCAGCCACATCTCCAGTAGAGTTATGGTCAGCTACCCAGACCACCTTTAATACAATAGAAAACTGGCTTTCTGAACATCATCTGATCCTAAATCCCAAAAAAACTAAAATGCTGTTATTTTCACCAACACGTAGGTCTACCGCTTTCACCTTTACCATAAATTCAAATGATGGTACAATAATCTCCCCTGACCCTTCTACAAAACTATTAGGTGTCATCATAGACAATAATCTAAACTTTGACCTTCATGTTAACCAAACTATCAAAACCATCAATAAAAAACTAGGGTCACTGTATGGAATAAAAGCCTTCCTAACCCCTCCAGCTAAAATTGCCATAGCTCGCTCTCACTTTCTTTTAACCCTTCTGTATGCATCCCCTCTACTCTCTAATTTAAACAACACTGTTCTTAACAAACTCTCAATTTGCTACAACCACATTGCCAGGTTTGCCACTGGGCTGCCTTTTAGGACACATTATTGCATCAATCTAATTCAGCTTGGGTGGCTTGAACTACCCAGCCTAATCCAGTATCACCAACTGATTATGGCCTATAAAATCCTCTATAACCCGGACAATACTCCTGCACTTAAAAATATTATCACCCCCTATAACAATCCTAGACCACTTCGATCCTCTAACAAACTACTAATTCAGACTAGCAAAATTAATAACACAGCCGGTGACTCTCTCTTTGCAAACTCTGTAAGTAGATCCTGGAACTCTCTTCCAGCTGATATTACATTACTTTCCACCTTAGGTCAATTTAAAACTAGACTCAAACAACATTTGTCACTTAACTGGCTATGTCAATGTATCAAGCCTGGCTAACTCTCTCTAGAATGTGTAAAAATCTGTTAACCAGTTTATTGTGTAATTTAATATAATCCTGATTTGTGCTCAGGATTAACTCTAACCTGTGGAACTTGTTTAACTTGCTTACTTATGTAAGCTCTGTAAATAGTCTGTTTGTAATATGTAATGCTGGTATTATGTAATGCTGTATCTGCTTACCCTTGGAGCTTTTCTCCCCGGGCCTCCGCTGAAAATGGACATGCATCCAGTCGGACTATCCCGGTCAACAAATGTAAAATAAAATAAATAAATAAAATAGTTCCATGGAGTAAAAAGAGAATTGTGCTATATTTCAACATGAAATAAAATAGTAGTAGTGTCTGCTTAGTAAACTACAACTTTATGTATGTCTATTATCTGCCTCAAATAGACAACACTGGTAGTTCGATGTATCCTAAAGGGTATATATAATGTCACTGTCAATAGTTATCACGACCTACCAGGTGTAGATGTTAAACCAGTCATCAAACATATGTTTTCCTATCTCCAAAAGTTGTAACACATGAGGAACATCTTCTACCTCCCCATGGGTAAACCTGATATACAGAGTGACACTCACTGAAGGTGGCACAACATGGACAGTGCTTTATAACTAGATGTAGTTGTATTTCATGCCTTTTATTTGGGCTAGAATTCTTTTCTATTACATACTGCTGAGCAGAATGAACTCAGTGTTCGTTCTGTGTTCTGTTACATGCAGTGTTTATATTTGAACTGTCACCTGGTTTATTCCAGTAATGTTTCCATTTTCCTGGTTAGATTATGCAGCAGATGCATTTATAAAGCATCTTAATACAATGTCTGTTAATTTCTTATTAACATGACATATTTATATTGTGATACCTCAGTGCATGTAATCTGTTATGCCCCCAGCCTGTCACTCACTTCTGTAGAATAACCATATATCTTGGTTGTTTGTATAACTGTATGCTATCTGACATTATTCTTACTTCACACATTTTACCAAGTGTGCGTGGCTGTGGTATTTTGGACATGCATGGATTCCCCATCACAATCATTAGATACTCTGTTTGACAATTGTTTCCTGCTAATGCAGTTGTGGAGTTTGTGTATATTTGTTAAACTGTAGATGTTTGTTCTTTGACATTAGCTGACCTTGTATGCCTACATCAGTGGCTCATTCCCCGACACATATCTAAGATGCTGTAATTCACTACACTTTGGAATGACAGTCAGTCTTCTTCATCTGCATTTCTGCTCCGATTTTTCAAACTCCTATGTCCTTATCTGTATGGCACTATTTGGAATGTCACATAGGCCATTTGGCATTTCTCTTAAGCATTGCAGTGCACCTGTTTCTGAACCCAGCTCAGTGACATGCGTATTAAGAAGAATTACCATGGCATGGTGTTTCTTGCTGATATCATCATCTCAAAACACAATAGTTTATTGGGCTGTACACTGGTGCAACAACTAACATTATAGCATCACAGCACTGAGTTCATAAATTTAGCACGTGACTGGGTTGCTTTCAGAGTAGAGTTTCCATGCACTCCCTGTATACATGGAGTTTTTTTCTGTGTGTTCTGGTGTGTGTGTGTGTGTGTGTGTGTGTGTGTGTGTGTGTGTGTGTGTGTGTGTGTGTGTGTGTGTGTGTGTGTGTGTGTGTGTGTGTGTGTGTGTGTGTGTGTGTGTGTGTGTGTGTGTGTGTGTGTGTGTGTGTGTGTGTGTGTGTGTGTGTGCCTGTGTGCGTCCCTATCCATGATTGCTTTTCCTGCCTTGCAATCTGAGCACTAACATGGACTTCAGCTTCTTTGCAGCTATGAACTAGATTAAAAGTGGTCAACTGGTGAATAAATGAATGAATGAGTTAGTTAATTAGTTAATCTACCTGTTAAAGAAACAGCTAATAGTCTAACACAGGAAATAATTTTACATTATGATTTCCTCTTGAAACCGTTTATTCTGCATTCTCTGCTATTTTGATGCACACCTCTCAGCTGTTCAGAATGTTGTGGAATCCCTCTGATTTTATTTCATATTTGCCCTATACCTTGTAAAATGTCTGACTTTTGCACAAATCACTGAGGATTACAGTCATTCAGTAATGCCAGACATTAGAGTTTCATAGCTCTTACTCTTCAAAAATACATCCTGATGCAGAATGTATTTTCGTGTTAAGTTATTAAATGAATTAGAGTAATATTTAAACATTGTCCCTGATTTCTGGACCTTTATTCCACTATTATTTAATATTCTGTCCATAATTCATGAGCAAAGAAGTTGATGGGTATGTTATGATGGTAAACTGCAAAAGTAATGCAAAGTCACGACCTTGTCTGTTTATGAATATTATGTCCTGAACCCTCAGATGTTGAATGCAGGACTGCTACAAGGCACTACTATACAATACTTATGTACCCACAGCCGCCTAGCAATAAACATTACCATAAATTAGTTATGTACCCCACCTGATTCCAGCAATGCCCACAGGAGTTCTAATACAGACGTGAATAAGAAATGCTTCCACTGAGATTCATTGGGCATTTTCTTTATTACAATATGTAGTTAATGATGCAAGTTTCAAAATGAAATGTCTGCATTCAAACCTTCCTAAAGAGTTTCTCTTCAGCTCCTTCAGTTTCCTCAGAGAGATAAGTTTAGCTGAGGTAGCCTTAAAGGATTTCATTATAATTAAGATGACTGGCACACAGTTTAAGCAATCACTGTGTTGAGCTTGAAGGGTAGTGATTATACTAAATTTGAAATGATTAGGAATTCACAGTTATTTACAAACATTATCTGATTTTTATATACCACCTGACATTTGCTACTATTTGCATATTTTGAATGTTGCATGCAGATATAATTAATAATCGCCTAAGTATGTGTGGATAGCTTGAGAAAGCTTAGCTAACACTATGTAATGATTAAGTATTCTTCTGGGAATTTATCTTGACTATCTAAATCAATATATTTCTCCTTAAGGAATAGCAGGAGGTCTTTTATGTCCATAATGCTGAATTCATATCAGGTGTGCAAGTCAACAGAATGTGCTTTGAAACAGCACAGCAGCAGCACCGTCTTTCTACCTGGGGAGCTATGAGATTAAGTATACCCTGCCATTCCCTGGAAATCACACCTGTGTTTGACTCAGAATGTGACACAGCGTCCCACTGATACGCAATATTTAAACTGACATTCTTGTACAAAATGAACGTGACATCACACATCCATAACAGCCATGAAAACCCATCTTAAATATATACGTAACAAGCAGTAGATGTTTTCTTCCTTGCAGATAAGCAGCTTCTTGCTCATTTTTGAATTGCTTCTGGTTCAGAACACAAAAGACTCATTTATAACTAGCAGAATAACAGCCGTGTTGTGCCAGACTGTCTGATAGCATAGCAGTCATGGCTCTGTTTGCTGTCACTTTAATCATTCTTCTGGTGCCTTGCAGTCTTCAGAAATCTTAGTGTACATATCCACTGCTTCCTCTATTTAGACACAAATTACAATAGAAAAAACTGTTATTCAACGTCGCTTTTCGGCTGCATACGTTTTAGCTGTCACTAGTGTAAATGAAGGTATGACTAAAAGCCAGCACCTTGGTATAAATGAAAGTATGAATAAAAGCCAGTACCTTGTGCCTTTTTTTCCAATCAGATAATTTACAACAATTAGACAATTCTTCCTCATAAATTGGTTTGCTTATATACAGTGGTCTGTGTGTTTCTGCCTGTATAAGCATACAGTTGGCAGAACAAGGCAGTAGCATACCTCTCAAATGTACAGATTTTCTCAGAATATCCAGATTTTTGCCTCATATTTTTGGTTTGTTTTTCATAAAATTGTGGTTTTCTGACAAATCATTTGCAAATCATTAAAGAATTAAGTCAAAAAATAATGGCAGACATTTGAGTTTCAGAAGTCACACTCCAGAAAATTAATGCTAATGCAAAATCTGCTATGCTATCAACTTTCGAAGTTTGTAAGAATGATATTTAAAAATCTGTCATTATTTCTGAGCCTTTGTACCCCCATTATTTATCGATTTGTCCAGATTTCTTGCTGTAAGAGGTTGAGAGGTAAGGGTAGAAGACACTTATCTTTTCCCCACAACAAAGAGCTGTTCATAAGAAAATCTGATGAGATGAACAAATAACTGAAGCCGTCTTTCATCAGAGTAGCACTGAATTACTGTGGGACAACATCTTTTTATTGTTATTTCAGCAACTTGGAAGCATTGTTATACAAAACGTTCAGAGAAGACTGTAGTTCACAATATAAAATTCATCATAAAGGCTAGGGTTTGAGACAGGAGCAATGTTACCCGTGGCTTTCATTAACATTGTCTTGATAGTACTGGCCATTGGATGCATTACTAAGAATACATTATAAATGAGATTGTGTCAGGGAGATTAGGGGAAGAACATAGGCTGTACCCTCTTTTAAAAACTAATTTGCATAACAAAAGTTATTAATGTGGCTGTTCCTAGCATTACAACTTTACATTTTAAAACAATATAGCATAAGGGCTCACTTCCCGCAATTTATAAAGTAGCTTTTAGATTTAGTGAGGTGATACCATATGCATTCAAAGCCAAATGCCTACAGTGGGTGCCAGTAAGTTTAAACCATTTAAAATGCATACTGTGTCTATATTATTCCCATATGAAGCAGAGCATAAAAAGGGAAAAAGAGAGTCTGAGAACATAACTAAACAACAAAGCATTCAATCATTTAATTCAAGAATCGAGGAAAATGCAAAAAACTAATGAGGGTCAAAGGAAAAGAATAAGGGGCAGATTTTATATACTGATCCTATATACTTAGAAAGCTGCTAAATAACATTTGCATTTGTGTGCATTTTTGAAAGGTATGAAGACTGAAACAGAAACATCTGTCATTATTTAGTGGCTTCAACCTCCAACAATTTGTCAGAAAACTACACATTTTATGAATAATAGATCACAAATATCAGGCAAATTCAACAACATTCTGCAAAATCAGGGATAGTTGATAGTTATGCTAAGCAGGCATTGCAAACATTGGCAGACATGAACACATTACATGCAGCACTAGTGTTTATTTATTCCAAAATGTAATCCGACAACAGACATCATTTTTTTGTAAAAGTCTTTAAAGGATGAAAGTGACCTCCCCCACAAATTACTCTCTTCAGGAATTCTGAGACTGGTGAGCATCTCAGTTAATGGTTAATGTTAATGTGGCTTGACAGATTAAAAATAAGTGCCATAGAAGGTTTCTCTAGAGTTAGGTAAAGCATTCAAACATCATATGAAAAATGTTACTCAGAAGCCATAAACCATGTTAAAACAGCATTACATTAAACATTTTATTATAATTTTACTTCATCCTTTTTTCACATGCAGCATATTCTGTTTTCAGTTTGGAAAATAAGAGAGCTTAAGGAAGATTTAAATTCATTAACAGAAAATCATATTTCAGCAGAGATTTTTCCAGACATACAATGATATGGTGGGTAAACAGGATGAGAAGTGATATTGTTATCTTAGAAAGTGAAGCAACAGATGTGGCAGATATTGATATGAAGAAACACAGGAAGAATCCTCTTTTTAGAAGCAGGAAGGCACTATCATAACACTACTGGAGACACAGAGAGAAAGAGAGAGAGAAAAAGAGTCACTGAATCAGAAATTGGAAATTCTGATTGCCTTTAAATTTATCAAGAAAGAAAAAGCTGCTGATCCCCATGACTTCCTAATCAACTTTTATACATTATTGGGGTTGGGGTGTGTCAGACAATGACTGGCCTTATAAAGGAGGTACCAACTAGTTGTTCCCAGAATCAGTGACGGGGGCTACGTTATCATTCATGCTACCTAAAGGGAAGGGAGATTTATAGTACGCAGCAAACCATAGACCTGTATCGTTGTGTACTGCAGATGCAATGATGTGTGAAGCTTTTGGCAGCAAGGTTGGAAGGACCTTCAAGGAAAGCAGTACAAGACATCAAGGCAGGGTATGTTTAGGTTAGTCATTGGCAGATTACTGCTGCCTATTGTTAAATGTTGTGGAATGGCTGAATAGAAAGGAGAAGGCAGGGATCATTTTGAAGGATCTCAAGAAGGAATTTGACATGGTTGGGTTGCAGTTCTTGTTCAGATTGTCAGATTTTTAGGAAGAAGTTAGGATGGGCAGAGCAGTAAGCAGGGTAAGGATAAGGGGACAGCTACACTGGGTAGAATCTGTCAGGGGTCAAGGAAGACAGGTGACAATGGTGGGGTGATGCAGTACTAGCTTCATAAATTAATTCTGATGCCACATTTTGGCCACGACTGAAGCAGCACTGAAGGAGGCAGAGTGTGGCTATTTTGTTGCCACAAACTACTAGCAAAATTAATAGTATGCAGATTGTTACAGTTAAAGTGGAGAAGAGTTTTTTTTCAACTTAATGAAAATATTTACACGTTTTTTTTTTTGTCTTCAATTTCATGAAGACTTATTTTTCCTCCTAAACTTCTCAACTTTGAGTTAGAAGTGTGTAATTTCTGGGATCTACAGATGGGAACTTGATGATGTAGCTATAGTTCTGGATAGGGGAGTGTCTGCGATTTCTTAAGTATTTTGGTAAATGGAGATATGACAGGGACGGTCAATATGGTGAGTGGGGAAAGGTGAGTGTGCTAAAGCTTAGCACCATTGTTCTTAATTCTTAAGATAAGTTAGCATAATGACTTTGGACTTAACCAGCAGAGGGAAATTAAACTGGTGTAATATTAGCTTATTTGATGATGAGTCTGCACTCTTTTACAGGACGTGTATATGATAGTACTGAAATTCTTACAGTTTTTCCTGATATTTGGAAAGGAGTCCTCCACCCTTTACTTTCATTCTAGCAAGTCCAAAAGCATGCAGGTAGGATGTACTTGGCCATGTACTGACAAAACTCCTATCTCAGCAGTGGAAGAGGAACATTTAAGGGTGAAGGTGTACTCATAAGGCTAGAGCCAATGACAAAGTACTAGAAGAGCTGTTAGGGAAGATATGGCAACAATGAAACTTTTGGAGTCACACACTACAGTCACTGGATGGTTAGAATGATGGTATTGCCATAAGCAATGTGTCTGATAAAACACATCAGTTAAGCTACAAGGCAAGATGGTTTATGAGTTGCAGAACTTGCAGAAGGTTTATGATCACATTGTTCGGAAAGTGAAACGGGGTAAGTTCTGCGGCGCAT
>NC_056731.1:138823814-138886314 GCF_019279795.1 Protopterus annectens
CAACTGCAGAGGAGAGAGCTCATAACCTGGAGGCCCATGCAGGGCACTTGGCCAGCTTGCACTGAGAGTGTGGTGAGTACAGATGTATCTTGCAATCTATAGTCATATAAACAAGAAAGAGTACATTAGAAATTGCCAGTATGTTTTGAGTGTAATGCAATGAATGTGGTCATAGACCGGGACTGATATATCTGAGTAATGCCAGGTACAGTTCAATAAAGATGAAAGCATGATACCTGGTAATGTTAAAGAAATAAAGTTTCTACTGCTTTAATAATGTTAAGAAAATAAAGTTCAACCTCATTCATAATGTATGGAAATAAAGTTCAAATGCATTCATAATGTTAAGGAAACAAAGTCTCTACTGCATTAATTGTGGAATTACAGCTGTATTGCAACACCTGCATTATAGGAATCATCAATAAAGACTGTTACATGTATACCAATCCCTGTATAATGTCACCCTTAATAAAGCTGTGTACTACAAGATATAATGCATTATGTTATTTGTTCTGCACTAAGATCTTAACATAGAATAGGAATGAGCAAGGTATATAGTGTATATCTCAGATTTGTCTTGTGTTAACCATTGCATTTCAGCTATATGTATTCCTGATCTTAGTTACACTGCTGCAGGCAAATATGAAACGGTAATAGCTGTAAACTGCAAATATACCATCTGCAACTGTATATGAGTCAGGTAGCCAACCCAGCACTCTGATATGGTCTGTACACATCACACATAGTTCCACTGACTAGAAGTTAATTGTCTACACCTGCATTCCATATATTAATGCACAGTTCACTTACTATTTCTGTCATGCATGAATCTCATGCATATCAATTCACACAGCTAATCAAAACCCCTACTAGGCCAAATAAAGATTGCACCACAGGTAGCATCCTTGACTGGATACTAGTCTCCCACCCAAACCGAGTTTCTGATAGTGGTAGTCTCGCAGACTCCCTTAGTGACCATCTCCCTGCCTACATATGCCATTCCCCCTCCACCATCCTCTTTCAACACAGACACATTACCACCCGCAACATGCAAAACTTCAACCCCCTAATGTTCTCTAATACCTTAAAACAGATAGACTGGAACCCTCTAAAGTCCCTCCCATTAGATGCCGCAGTCTCACATTTCATAGAATTTTCACTGATATACTTATCCTCTTCGCCCCCAGTAGAACCAAAATACTCAGATCCAAAACAGCCCCCTGGCTAACTAAGGACACAAAACTACTTATGCATCACCAAGATAAAAATCTGGAAATACTACCAAAAATGCAAAACTCCCAACTCTCTTGCCAAATACAAGCAACTGCGAAATCAAGTAAAAAAACAAATAGCCACTGACCACAAATCCCCCTACCTTAAACTTCAAAATAATCATAAAACCAACCCCAGAAAATTTTGGAATAATATTTCATCAATATTATCCCCAGGCAAAAAGGAGAACCCTTGCCCTGACCCAGACACATCAGACCTCCACCTAGCTTCCCAATTCAATGCCTTTTTCATTGAATCCATAGGCAAACTCACCTCTTCTTTCCCTAACAACATCCCCCAAACTTAACTAATAACAAAACTTAACATCCATGAAGCCTAAGCCCTCCCCTTTTACTCTCAAATCCATTCCTACCCACACTATAAAAAAAGCTCCTACAAAAGTTAAAACATTGCTCTAATGCTCCAGATGACATTCCATCCAACTTTCTCCAACTAGCTGCTGATGGCATAGCCCATCCATTCAGCATCCTAATCAATCACTCAATTCAGGAGTCCTATGTACCACACCTCTGGAAAAAAGCCTTCATCATCCCCCTCCATAAAGAAGGTACAAACTGTTCAATCTCCAACTTTCGCCCTATTGCTATCCTATCCTCTATCTCTAAGATACTCGAAAAATGTATTCACCTCCAGCTATTACCCTACCTATTGGACAACCAACTCCTAACTCCTACCCAGCACAGGTTTATACCAGGACATAACACCACCACTGCCCTTCTTTCCTTCCTCGAAATCATTAACTCTGCTCATGACTCTGGGAACATAGTTTCTACGCTTCTCCTTGACGTATCTAAAGCTTTCGACACTGTCTCTCATGTGCTTCTATTTTCTAAACTCTCCCATCTTAAGCTCTCCTCTTCGTCTATCAAATAGTTCTCTAGCTATCTCTTAGCCAGGGAACAAGCTGTAAAATGGAACTACGGCATTTCTTCTTTCCTTCACACCCCAACAGGTGTAGCCCCAAGGCTCTATTTTGGGTCCTTTACTATTTAACATTTTCATCAATGATTTCCACCAAAGGATCCCCAATGCTAAACCGGTGCTATACACAGACGACTCTACTATCATCTGCTCAGCCAAAACTCTTCCTTTACTAATAAACCTTATGCAAGAAGCCTTCTCCTCCACTGAGTCCTGGATGCTTGACAATCACCTAGCCCTAAATGCCTCAAATCTAAAATAATGATTTTTACCCCTTCTAGACATACTGCTGCTGACAAAGCATCCTTCTCTATACTTAGCCTAAACAAAACAACTACTGAAATAGTTCCCCATACAAAGCTTATGGGCATTCTTATCAATGACCAGCTAAAATTTGACATCCACCTACAATTCAATATTAAAAATACTCATCAAAAACTTGGTATGCTTTATCGACACAGATGCTACCTTTCTCTGTCTTCTAGACAACTCCTGTCTACCACCTACCTCCTACCCTCCCTTTTGTATGGAGCTCTGCTACTCTCTAACCTTCAATCATCCCTAAAATCTAAACTTTCCTCATGTTATAGCAAAATTTCAAAGTTTGCCACATGATCCAAATCCTCTACTCACCATTGCAACTAACTACATGCTCTAAATTGGTCGGAACTCCCAAGCTACCTAAATTTCATTCAACTAACTACAGCACACAAGCTAATTTTCAATCCTTCTAACTGTCCATCACTCTCCTCTTCCCTAAAACTTCACCAGTCACATAGAATACTTAGATCCACAAATCAGAACCTCTTAGAACATTACAAGACTTTACACGCACCAGTGCAATGTATACTATCATTCTCCCTTGCCAGATTATGGAACTCTCTTCCCCCTTACATTAGAACCACCCCTAACCTACCATCCTTTAAACCCTATTCCACTCTAACCTCTACTCCCTCTGGGAGTGCTCCTCTATCCATCCTACCTGATTCCTGATGCCAATCCCTATTCTATTCTACTCTAATCTCTACCACTGCTTCAATTCATCTCTCTAAAATTCCTTTGCCTAAATACATGTAGTGTATTAAATTAACATAAATTTATTGTTTTTGCTAATATCTTATAAGTGATTGACTCAGCTCATATATTTCAAAATATGTAAAATCTTGCCTTGCTGTATATTGAATGTTAAACTGTTGTTCTTATATGCTGTACTAATACATTGTATATTGTATATTGTCTTTCTGTCTGGAGCTTTTTTCCTCGGGCCTCCATTGAAAATGGGATACCTTGGCCCAATGGACTTTCCCGGTTAACAAACTAAAATAAATAAATAAATTCCAAAGACATGCATCTGGAGCATTTCTCCCCGGGCCTCCGCTGAAAACAGGGTCTGTGGAACCTAGTCGGACATTCCCGATCAACAAATGTTAAATAAATAAATAAATAAATACGTGTAACTGCAGTCTTGCATTACACTCTACCTTTATGTTATCAGGTCACAGTCTGTTACCAGGTGAGCTCTAAGCACATATCAGTCAATCACTGTTCAGCAGTGTCTGAGGAACTCAGTTTGATAAACACTAGGTATGATGTGCATTTTGTCACACACAGACCAGTGTTTGAATCCAGGGACAAGTACTACTAAATATTTATAGAAACAGTTATGTATTGTTAACAAATGTTCTCTGCACAGGAAATACTGATAAATAAATGGCTGTAGTAGATGTTTGAATGGGTTACTAATTTGTGTGTCCAGATGTACCTGAGTGTTACCAGCATTGCTCAGCAAGGTGATAAGATGTAAGTATATAAAACTTCAACAAGTGCAATACAGGTTAATAAACAAATAAAATGGTTAAAACTTGGTACGGCTGTATGCCTGGTGTGTCTGTGAATGTCTGCTGATAGTCTAAACCCATGCCTGCCAAGGACTGCATGATAAGCGTAACATCTCTGTACTGTGCACAATACATGTCTCCCAAGTGTCACACTGTCACGGACTATGATCACTGTTGACAAAGCTCTTGGACACAGATTTAACATGCCTTTGATTTATGTCAATAGCACAGTCACCCTACATAAGTCCACAGTACACCTTAGTACCTCTGTACTCATATATGTTACCCTGTCATGTAAAAGTCCCCTGTAGTTGAGTACCTGTAGGTGTTACAGCTTGGCCCATACTGCCCCATGTGGATAGCTTGAGAGGTATGTATGTGTTACAGAACTATAGGAGATTTTCATACATAAAGTAATGGCAGATCTGTAGAGTATATCGAGTACTATTGCAAACAATATAGGCTATACTGGTAGTAATGGAATGTCTTTCTCTCTCCCCCTACCCCTTATCTGCATCATAATTTATTATTGTTATACATCGGATATGGCTTACTTTTAACATATGTTGTTCTCAAAATGTTATGTTTGGCCTTGTGCTTCATTATTGTTATATATTACTATTGTTGCATACTAACATACCTTGTTGAATTACCTGTGCTGTTGCCCTTTTGCCATAACTGTTACTGGCATGCTGTTACAATACTGGCTGTTGGACCACTTATTGTTGTGTTCCATATGCTATGCATTGTTATGTTACTGGGTTAATTGGAACAACCTGGCATGCTGTTATAACTAATGTTTAAATGTTCTGTTCATTACTAACCTATACACTTTGAAAAAACCTCAACACCATAGCTCGACTGGGTAGGGCAGTTCCCTCAGATCCACCTACCCTACCTCAACTGACCATGGCACTGTGTTCAAGCCCATCTGGAACCCAACCTGGAGCTGTCCCCTCTGCCAGTCCTGCAGCACCTATGAGTGTAACCTCCTCAGTGGATGGGGACCGTTCTCCCCAGGGCGAGAGCACAGAGAGGGAGTTGTCACCCAACAGTAGCCATCTGGCATTATGTGCAGGATCATGCAGCAGCAATTTGATGATTGACTGTGCCGGACTGAGAGCAGACTTGCCAAACTGGAGGGGTGGCTGGCCCTGGTGCCCAACCCCCAGCACAGCCATCTTCAGGGCAGTGAAAGAGCAGTGGTGACTGCCCATGGGTGGGGAACTCTGTCCCACTGCTGCTGTCTGGTGGCACATGACTCTCTGATTCCACAACACTCTCCACATCCAAGGTGTTTACCCCTCATGTGTCATACACCACCCCTGTCTACTGAATTGTCTGTCTTGTCTGTTTGCAAATGCTACCTGTCCTACCCAACTTACTTCCCCAAAAGTACCTATATCCCTTCCCCAAAATTCACTCTCTCCTTAAAAAAAGGCATCTGTCCCACAAAATAAATATCACCCCATACATAGCTCTCCATTTTGCCCCCATGTACAGTGTGCAAAGTCAATCATTGCAGTAATTAATCAACACAGTGCTGCCCACACTCCTCTCTCTGGGTTGTGAGGCTCCAAATTCCAAATTGTCCACAACCTGCACAGCTGTTGCTGTACAAGAAATGGAGAGCTATGGTCCTTAACTACACCCATCCTGCACATCCCTACCTACCCTTCCCATAGTTTTTCACCCTGCTTGCCCCCATTTCACCACTTGCCCTTTTTTTCTTTTCTTTTTTTGGAAATAGCACAAGTTTAAGTGGAACTAAGCACAGTGCCACATCGTGTGCCTCATGCAAACCATTTAATGCTGTTTAAAATTGCTTTAATCGCCTCCTGTCTTTCTGACATTGTTGTTATGCACATCAGCAAAATGATTACCACTGCCAAGTCTCGGATCCAGGATCCTGCTAAGAAGGCAATAGTGCATTAGCCCACTAGGCCACTCAGTTCTGAAGAACAACCTGTGTTTCCATATACATATCCTGAATATCAGTGATGCACATCAGCAAAAAATCACTACTGCCAAGTCTCAAACCCAGGTCCCTGTCAACTACTGCAAAGTGCATTAGCTCACTAAGTCTCTTAGCTTTGAAATACAGGGAGCATTTCCATACACATATCCTGAGTGCCAGTGACACACTGCTTGTACTATTAATGGGAAAAAATGACAGAGTACTTGGGACTGTGATGCAGACACCAAACCAGTACACAGCCATATAAATGTTGATGGATGTACATGATGCCTAGGATAGCATGTAAAGCTAACTGCACAGACTCTGGCAGAATGTCCACAGTTGTGCCACCTACTTTTGGCATAGTTGTCACAAAACCTATTCTGTGTGCTAAAGTACTGGCAAGTCAGTACAGATTGAGATTAGAAAATCATGGCAGGCAGTTCAGTGTCACATGCCATACCCATCCGAACACACACATGTTCATGCCAATCCTGTGTTACAGACTGTATGCATGCACTTATGTCTTGCAAATACACCTGCTATAGTACTGACTCTGTAGCTCAATATGTTACATTCCTAGCATGCTTTACATTTTGCCATCCACAGTCCTGGCTTATATTCCAGTCTGTTGCATGTCAAGTACATGCTTGTAAAAACAACTAAGAAATGAGTGAGCCCTGCAATTTTAAGCAGAACCAGTTGATGCTACTGCAGTCACTGCCACCCATATTAGCTTGTCAAAGGCCTGTAGGTTGGGACACACTTCACAAATATGTATAAGTGTCCTAAATGTCACCTACCATTCTCTGGATGGTACTATTACATAACATATGTACCTGAGGCACAAGCCCCACCTGGACTGTTATGGGTACCCTCACCCTGGCTATGCTGTGACAACAGAGGTGACACTGCTCCCTCACTGACATATACAGCTTGCTGTCCCCCAGTGTGTTCACAATCCCCAGTATGACTCCTGGCAAGAATGCAACAGCTGAAGCTTGCGACATATGCAGCAGTATGTTCAGCAACCTGCTGCAGACATACCATACCTCTCAAACACCTAGAACAGGGGATCCACACAACACCCATATATAATGGGGTGGGGGGAATGGTCAAGTAACAGGGACATGTGTCACAGCCTTCCCCTACAAACATGCACAGCTGATAGACCAGCAGCTACTGCAGCACATGCATATTCTGATGCAAAGGGCATATGACACTCACAACTGTCTGTCCTCTAACTGACCTCAACCCACATTGTTAAGTAGTAAACTGCCACATAATCAGAAAGTCTGTTAATAATGGCCAAACATAGCATGCCAAACTGTGGACATACTACACAAATCCGGACAGTGAACACTATTTTTACCTACCCTTTGTGATGCTGTATTCCCCACATCTCAATAATGTCCATCTCGCAGGCCATGAAAAGGGCCGCAACCTACATGAAGGCCTTAAATATAGCACTGTGGTATCATGCCATTGGCTAATGAAAATGCAACCCAGCTGTTTTGGATACAATTAGCAGATGTGAGTCACAGACTGGTGCACAATCACCTGTTTATGATCACTACCTAGAAAAGGCAAGCTGCTGCCTATGGTAAGTCTGTGACTTTCTTTACGAAGACAGACTGCAAGAGCATAACCATTATACTACAGGATTTCTGCACAAAAAGGAGAACAGCACTATGCCAGGTGTGAAATATTATTATCAGAGAGCTAGACAGACACCGTATTACTGTATCCATTAATATTTGCTTGTATTAGTACAAATTCTTGCCAAACAGTTAATTCTGTCAGAGTTATTTCAATTCTATTATAACATAGCTAGACACATATAACTATAGACCGATGCACACTCAGTCCAAAAACATCACTAAAGAGTGAAACATACTGTCCAGATTATATACTCTTTTCAACCAATGTTATTTTTAATGTCCTTGTGACTTGTTCTTCTAGTTTCAATTTGTATCATGAAAAAGTCCATGGGCTATTTTTAGCCTGGACAGTTTCTGTTGAAATGACAAATATGTCCTTTTTTGGTTATTCTTTTCCTTACTGTATCTGAAGACTTCACAAAAAGTCTCTCCACCTCATCTTTGCATCACTTGAAGTGTCTGTATTTTATTTCATTTATTTCTCCATCGGAAAGCTCACAGCTATATGTTATTAATATCTAAGCTGAACATTTACAAGAAATCTTAATAAAAGGTCACTTAACTGTTCTTAAAAAGCAAGCCATATTTTCTTTTACTGTGCACACAGTATAATTTTGGGGAAAGCATTTTAATTTATACAATCTCTATCAATTCTCACTTTTTAATTAAAACCCAAAAAATTGTAAGATGATTTACAACACAATACGATCTTCAGTGCTTTGAATCCCTTGGTCTGTTTCAACATATGAATCCCTTACATTTAATGCTATCTCTTTATACAATGTTACATTACCAACAACTATTACTTGATTAATACTTTTATTAACACAAATCTTAATACACATGCAAACAGTTGTAATGAAGCAGATAATGATGATAAGAGCAATTAATGCAGAAATTATATATATTCTTAACTGCTTTCATGCTTGATTAAGCAAGTTGTCAGCCTTGCAGTTACACAGAAGCAATTATTTCAAAATCGTGTCAAGTTAACCCTTGCTTTACAAGGTAAAACCTTGTATTAGAAATAAGTATATATATATATATATATATATATATATATATATATATATATTGCATTGCAGTATACAATTAATTTCATTATTGCTTTGGGAAAATAATATTTAAAAAAGCAATTTACAGGAAAATGTGATCGTCTGTAATTAATAGCCTTTCTTCATTGTTAAAAACAGTTACTTGTTTGACAGTTTTATTAACACTTCTCCTCTGTTATATCTGATATAGCTCCAAGTTGCATTTGCTAAAACATTTATTAATTTTGTAACTTTCCATATTGCCTTAGTGACAGCATACCAGTGAAAACATTCAGCTCCTGAAATAACACCATTTCCTATGTCCAGCTGCTTTAAAATCTTTCCCTATTTTTTATCATGAACCTCCCACTTTTTCTTATGATTTTTTACCATGTCATCCGTTATTGTGTGAGTAATTCTCATTATTGGAACTGCATACTCTATGTAACAGAATTTCTCTTCTTTAATCTCTTCCTTAAAATAAGTATTATGTGTTAACTCCCATGCTGTTTTTATTTTATACTCCAGCTTTTCCACATGACCAGAGTTGGTTTAAAGTAGCAACTGTCCCTTTCTTTTGAAAACAGAGTATCCCTTTTTCTATTTCCATCAACTGTAATTTTTTTTATGGCTGATTGTTTTACAACACTATTTTTATAAGATTTTTTAAACATAAAACCTGTATGTGTAACCTCTACAGGGACTGCTTATAATGGAATTTTCCCTCTGTAAGGAATGTGGCTAAAAACCCAACAATTTGACTTTTTACATACCTTCGCAAACAAATTTTGCATGTCCAAAAATATATTGAAATTAGTTATCCGATCATGATGTCCCTGTTCTCATGATATATTATATCTGATTATCTCTCCCCATTTTTTCTTTGCAACTTTTTCCATTTTATTTGCTATTATAGAAACACATTTAAACTTTTCTAAGACTGTTAACAGACTGTTATTGTACTGATACTGTTTGATTGTTATTAACTTACACTGATTTTTATGAAATAACATGGTGTGCTGCTTTTGCTTGGATTTTTATTAGCTGAAAAATGCTATTTGTCTAAGTTTTTAATGACTCCCTACTTTACTACCTTTATGTATCCCTGTGTATTATTTCCAGGATGGCAGTTACACCAGTCTGACTAATGATGTTCTTGCTGTACTAGTTTGTTTATAAGACTGTTTGCTGTTATATTTTATGTAAGACTTTTTTTGAAAATATCACATTACAGTCACTGTTTTTTTACCAATATTTATCCTGTTTGCTGTATGCATAAGCTGCCTTTGGAGACAAACTGTACTTTTAATGTGGGGGGGGGGTGACCCTCTCTTGTTACCATAGAACCTTTTGTCATTTAGGATTTGTCATAGGTACTGCCTTAAATTTTACTCCATTTCCAGACATAGATGTAGACTTATATACCCAACATTTAATTGCATGGTTTAATTTTGCATATACCATTTGCATTACTGTAAATATATTCACTGTATCTGTATTAACTTTAACTTTATACTGTATCTGTAGTAACTTTCACTTTACCCTGTATCTGTATTAACTTTACTCTGTGTCTGTATGTCTGTAGGTTATTTCTGTGTTTATTTTTAATCCGTCTTGGCTTATTAAACCAGTAAAGTAATATTTATTTTTCTGTCTTTTCCTGTCTCCTTTGTTTAATTAATTTACATTGAGTTTTGTATACTAACATTGTCTTCCATTGCATTAAATTATCCCTGTACTTTGCTGCCAACTGATAACCTGTGATCTGTTAATTTATTACTTTAATGCCTATTGCCTGCCATGATCTGGGTTATAGGGAGGATTATCCCCATATTCTACTGGTAATAATTTACTATTTTTATTATACTGTTAGTGTTTGTAATTACCCTTTTCAGTAAGGCAAGGGGTTTGTCCTTCCTTCTGTTTATTGCTTACCTCCTTTTTCTGTGTACCCTGATGTTTGCAGGTTATTTGCATATATACTCTTTTCTATTTATGATTTACCTGTTCCCATTGTTCTATACACCTCTTCATATCCTCTCTCACCTCTTTGGGAATTGGATAATGCTTCTGAAAAGGAGGAATGTAATCCGAAGGATTACCTACACTCACTGGTACTGATAGCTTGCCATAGTCTGTCTTTGATGTAGCCCATAAGGGCTGAAATTGTGATTTGATTTGCTCCCATTTATCCTGCAGTTGTGAATGTCTCTTGGTAATGTCTTTTTTTATAGTTACTTACGTCAATTACAAAGCAAAGAAATTGCTGAGCTGTATCCCAACCAGTGGCGGCTGGTGACTTCAAATCAAAGGGGGGCTGCAGGAGCCAGCTGAATGGGTGGGGTCAAGGGGAAGGGGTGTGGCCAATCAGAAAGGGGAGGAGCTATGTTCAAAACCACAAAAACGAACTTTAATTAAATACATTCCCCTGGGTGGCATGGCAAACCATCATTATGAGAGTCCAATCAAGACAAAAATAAGTGTAGAAGAATAAAAATATTTCAATGCATTGGCTGCATGACAGCTTACTTAATATCTAGATGGAAACAAAAGGTTGTGAGGCATGAAAAAATAAATTACTTTTTAAATACATTACTGGAATGCTAGTCAAAATCAAGTACAAGCAAAACCAGAAGCATTCAACTCAAACCACTTCTCCTTGCACTGCAGTTCTAATTATAATTTATATTCAGCTTTATTAAAGTGCCAAGTAACATGCTGAAAGTAGAAATCTCTGTGATGCCCCCACTTGTAAAAATGTTTCTTATCCAAAAAAGACCTGCTGCCTGACAACTATCTACTTGTTTCATGGGGAAAACATGTAAGTAAAAAATGAAAAGCAAACAAGAAACAAGCTCAAGATACATTGCTTAAAGGATTACTGTACAGGTTATGGACCACACATGATTGGCATTCTGTTTAGTTTACGGGTAAAGTCTGTAGAGATGACTGGAAGTCTCCAACAAGTGTAATGAGCTTTTTAAAATAATGGAATCCTGTCCTTTAATACCCAAGGCTTATACATTATCTAGTCAAGTATTCTCTGCATGGCAACAACAGAAAGGCTTTCAATGTTGGCAATTCTTTAACAGTATGCTTATTAAAGCTTACTTGCATCTTATGATCTCAGACAAGCTTACATTATGGTCATTAAAGCATTGCTACTTAAACACAGAGCAACAGGCACTTTGAGTAATAAGCATAAATCAACAGTACAAAAATATGACAGAAACCAGACCTTTCTGCAAAATCAAGGACAGATGAAAAGCCACTGTAGTACTTGTGTCTACCTTGGATGGGGAAGTGGTACACTGCACATTTACACTGCATAACTACTCCTTGCCTTGCTTGGACACATCCAGAGTCAGTACATGGTGGAGTGGGGTGCAACAAGTATGTCACAATTTGAAATGTCTCTGGCTGACTGTGATGGCCCTGACACATGTGTCATACCTCTCAACCTCAGAGCAAGAAATCTGGACAAAGCCATACACAGAAGTGGGACAAATGCCCACAAATAAGGACAAATTTTAAATATTGCTCTAATAAACTTAGAAAGATAATAGAATAGGTCTTGCATTAGTATGACTTTTCTGAAGGGTATAAAATCTGAAACTCAAATGTCTGCCATTATTTTCTAACTTCCGTCTTTAGTGATTTGTCACTAATTTGCCAAAAAACACAATTTTATGAAAAATGGACCAAATGTGATGCAAAAATATAAAATAGCCACACAATACAGCTGGGAACCCGTCAAAGAAGGGACACTTTAATATTAGTACTGCTAACTTGAGCAGCTGACAAAATAAAAGAATCTACATGCATTTCAAGTAATCTATAACTTTGATTATTACAGTTATTTCTTAATTGTAAACCCTCCATGTTTTCTTCCAAAATTGCTATTTTGCGGAGGGATTATTAGGGGGAAGAGCAAAATTTTAAGCCAAAATCGGAGACAGTTGAGAGGTTGGCTATGCCTAATTCTATAAAGCAATTTATTTGCCTGTACCTCTCAACCTGTTAATTCAGTAAATCTGAACAAGGCCAAATATACTGGGGGAACATATAAACAGTACTAAAAATTGCTCTTGTATAAATTGAGACAGTTGATAGAATAACAGTTCTTACTTTAGCATGCATTTTTCTGAAGGTTATGACGTCTGAAACTCAGTGTATCATTATTTAGTGACTTAATTTCTAAATGATTTGCCTGAAAACTACAAATTTTATGAAGAACAAACCAAAAATAAGAAGCAAAAATCTATTCATTCTTTGAAAATCTGGACAGTTGGGAGGTATAGTTCAGCTGGGCCTGTCTGAGTTTGCTGCTCTTCCCCCCCCTGACAAAATCACGGTTGAAGAGCCTCTGCAGCCATTCCTATGAACCATTACTTGGCTATTTCACTCCATTTACCATAAACACTAATGTGCATACTGCTTTACTTGTATGATGAGTTGGACTTCATTTGAAAGTTTTATTTTGTATTTTACAGCACAAACACTAAGTCATCTACTAAACAAAGCAATGCAGTCTCACAATGAAAACTTAGCATTAAAACTTCTCTGCTCTTGAAACTCACATTCATTGAAACAGCATTGAAACCCACATTCAAAGAAAATACATTTTGCCAGTGGCAGATAAAGATTAATTTTGGGCTGTTTTCAAATCATAGGCCCCTTGCATATGAAACATACATGTGCTCTTTGATACACCTTCCTCATTGTACTAAATTATATCCCTTGTACAATATATTACAGTTGTTAGAGGGCGTTTTAAATTTGTTTTGAACATTTTTCCAGTAAACAATGAAACAAAATGCATGTACCCATAATGACAAAACTGCCCAGTTCAGAACATTTATCATAAAAGTCTACTCAGACTTCCACAGTCCACCATTATCAGTAAATATGCACAATTCTACAGTCCACCATTATAAGTAAATATGCACAATTCTACAGTCCACCATTATCAGTAAATATGCACAATTCTACAGTCCATTATCAGTAAATATGCACAATTCTACAGTCCATTATCAGTAAATATGCACTATCTCTGAAGAAGTAAAAGTCATCTAAATAATTCCACATTAAAGAAATCTGTAACTAATGAAGAGGTTGCTGCTAGCAAACACCTTTATATTTCATGGTTTCATCGAAAAATAAAGTGCCTGTTGCCCCTCAGGAATAAATTGCCTATATTACATTAAAAAATGATAAGCTAGTAATATTGCAAGAGGAAATGGATGGCAAACTGATAACGAACTCATAGTTAGTATCTTCACCAAGGGGAACATTCTCAGTACAGCAGCATCCACCCATTGTGGGAGTAGAACCCACAGCCTTCTGCATCAAAGACAAGTACACAACTTGTTGTGCTATTAACAAGGCAAACCAACTTCACTTAAGCAGCACTAAACTTCTGTTCGCCTGCAGCTCTCAGCTCCTTGAAAAATCTACTCAATACTCAACTTTGCAGCACAGGAAAACTGGAAAAAGCCAAAATGTATTGGGGGAGGGGTCAAAAGCCCAAAAACCAGGGACACAAACATTGCTTGTATAATCTTGGAAAGTTGCTAGAACCATACATTTTACTGCCAAGCTCTCTGTGCAAAACAGAGCAACATACCACTACGCCAAATCAGCTGCTTTGTAAAAGAGGAAGACTGAAACTTAAATGGCTATCATTTAGTGAATTCAGTTCTCACCATAGCTGTCAACCTCTTAGTACAAAACAACTGGACAAACCCAGTAATGAGGGAATACAGCCCTCAAACATTCAGTGAATTCAGTTCTTGCCATAGCTGTCAACCTTAGCACAAAAGACCTGGACGAAGCCAATAATGAGGGAATGCAGTCCCAAAAATAGGGACAAATTTCAAATATTCATCTTATAAACTTAGAAAATTGCTAGAATAAAAGGTTGTGTTACTATGTATTTTCTGAAGAACATGAAGTCTGAAATTCAAATGCCTGTCAATTTTACTGCTGACAGAATAAAACAATTTTCAGCAGAGACCCAGGGAGAAATACTGCAGACACGTCTTTGTAAAATGACAGGGCACCAGAGCAAATCCACACAAACACAGGAAGGAGATGCAGACTCCACACAGAAGGCACCCCAGCCAAGAATCAAACCAGAAAACCTATAGCTGTGAAGCAACAATACTACCACTGCACCATCAAATATGCAAAGACTTAAACATTCAGAAACCTGAAGTCTGAAATTCAAATGCCTGTCAATTTTATTTAACATTTGTTAATCAGGACAGTCTGACTTGGAACAAAAAAAAATTCAGCAGAGGCCCAGGAAGAAATAATGCAGACATGTATTTGTAACATGGGAGGACACAAAAGCAAACCCACACAAACACAGGGAGAAGATAAAGACCCCACAAAGAAGGCACCCCAGCCAAGAAGCAAACTTGAGAACCTGCAGCTGTGAGGCAACAATGCTACAACTGCCCCATCAAATATCAAGCATTACAGCATTTACAAACCACAGATATTATGAGGAACAGATCAGATCAAACATGAGGCAAAAATCTGCAGTTTTTTTTCACAAATGGTGGTGGGTAGGGAATTAAGGTCTTTAAAACCTGCATACAAGGTACAGGATTCAAGTCTGAGGTATTCCCTACCACACACACAAACACCTGTAGTAGCAAACCACTAAAACTAAATATACTGCATTGGGTGCCAAACAGTTGTCATGAGAGTCCAATCAAGACAAAATGAAGTGTAGAAGAATAAAAATATTTCAATGCATTGGCTGCATGACAGCTTAATATCTAGATGGAAACAAAAAAGGTTGTGAGGCATGAAGAAATAAATTACTTTTTTTAAATACATTAATGGAGTGCCAGTCAAAATCAAGTATAAGAAAAACAAGCAGCACTCAACTCAAACCACTTCTTGCACTGCAGTTCTAATTATAATTTATATTCAGCTTTATTAAAGTAACATGTGAAAGTAGAAATCTCTGATGCCCCCACTTGTAAAAATGTTCCTTATCCAAAAAAAGACCTGCTGCCTAACAACTACTTGTTTCATGGGGAAAACATGATCAAAGTAAAAAATGAAAAGCAAACAAGAAATAAGCTCGAGATACATTGCTTAAAAGGATTACTGTACAGGTTATAGACCACACGACTGGCATTCGGTTTATGGTTAAAGCCTGCAGAGATGACTGTAAGTCTCCAAGTGTAATGAGACTCTTAAAATAATGTAATTCTGTCCTTTATTACAAATACTGGCATATGCATTTCAATACCCAAGGCTTATACATTATCTAGTTAAGTATTCTCTACATGGCAACAGAAAGGCTTTCAATGTTGGCAATTCTTTAACAGTATGCTTATTAAAGCTTACTTGCATCTTGCAATCTCAGCCAAGCTTACCTGATGGTCATTAAAGTATTGCTACTTAAACACAGAGCAACATGCACTTTGAGTAATAAGCATAAATCAACAGTACAAAAAATATGACAGAAACCAGACCATTCTGCAAAAATCAAGGACAGATGAAAAGCCACTCTAGTACTTGTGTCTACCTTGGATGGATGGGATTCTCTGCACATTTACACTGCATAACTACTCCTTGCCTTGCTTCGACACATCCAGAGTCACTACATGGGGGAGTGGGGTGTAACAAGTATGTCACAGTTTGAAATGTCTCTGGCTGACTTGTGATGGCTCTGACACATTTGTCATACCTCTCAACCTCAGAGCAAGAAATCTGGACAAAGCCATACAAAGAAATGGGACAAAGGCCCAAAAATAAGGACAATTTTTAAAATATCGCTCTTATAACCTTAGAAAGCTAATAGAGGTTTTGCATTAGTATGAATTTTCTGAATGGTATGAAATCTGAAACTCAAATGTCTGTCATTATTTTCTAACTTCAGTCTTTAATTATTTGTCACTAATTTGCCAAAAAAACTCAATTTTATGAAAAATGGACCAAAAAATGTGATGTAAAAATATAAAATAGCAACACAATACAGCTGGGAACCTGTCAAAGAAGGGACACTTTAATATTAGTACTGCTAACTTGAGCAGCTGACAAAATAAAATAATCTACATGCATTTCTGAAATAAAAGTAATCTGATTATTACAGTTATTTCTTAATTATAAACCCTCCATGTTTTCTTCCAAAATTGCTATTTTGCGGAGGGATCATTAGGGGAAGAGCAACATTTTGAGTCAAAATCAGGTACAATTCAGAGGTTTGGCTATGCCTAATTCTATAAAGCAATTTATTTGCATGTACCTCTCAACCTGTTAATGCAATAAATCTGGACAAGGCCAGATATATTGGGGGAACATATAAACAGTACTAAAAATTGCTCTTGTATAAACTGGGACATAAATCTGGACAAGGCCAAATATATTGGGGGGAACATATAAACAGTACTAAAAAATGATCTTCTATAAACTGGGACAGTTGATAGAACAGGTCTTACTTTAGCATGCATTTTTCGGAAGGTTATGAAGTCTGAAACTAGGTGTGTCATTATTTAGTGACTTAATTCCTAAATGATTTGCCAGAAAACCACAAATTTTTATGAGGAATACATCAAAAATAAGAAGCAAAACATCTATTCATTCTTTGAAAATCTGGACAGTTGGGAGGTATGGTTCAGCTGGGGCTGTCTAAGTTTGCTGCCCTTCCCCCTCACAAAACCCTGGTCGAATGGAGCCTCCCTGCAGCCATTCCAATGATCCATTAATTTGCTATTTCACTCCATTTACCATAAACACTAATGTGCATACTGATTTACTTCTATGATGATTTGAACTTCATTTGAAAGTTTTATTTTTGCATTTTACAGCACAAACACTAAGACATAACAAACTTGGCATTAAACCTTCTCTGCCCTTGAAACTCACATTCACTGAAACAACATTAAAATCCACATTCAAAGAAAATACATTTTACTCGTGGCAGATAAAAATGAATTCTGGGCTGTTTTCAAATCATAGGCCCCTTGCATATGAAACATACATGTGCTCTTTGATACACCTTCCTATTGCTTTGAACATTTTTCCAGTAAACAATGAAACAAAACTGTCCAATTCAGAACATTTCCATCATAAAAGTCTACTCAAACTTCTACAGTCCACTATTATCAGTAAATATGCACAATTCTACAGTCCACCATTATCAGTAAATATGCACAATCTCTGAAGTAGTAAAAAAGTCATCTAAATAATTCCACGTTAAATAAATCTGTAATGAAGAGGTAGGTGCTAGCAATCACCTTTACATTTCATGGTTTCATCGACCAATAAAGTGTCTGATGCCCCTGTGGAATAAATTGCCTAAATTACATTAAAAATAAGCTAGTAATATTGCAATAGGAAATGGATAGCAAACTGATAACAGGCTCATAATTAGTATCTTAACTTTCAGCATTCACCCCTTATGGGAGTAGAACCAACAACCTTCTGCATCAAAAGCAAGCACACAGCCTGTTGTGCTATTAGCACTAAACTTCTTTTCCCCTGCAGCTCTCAGCTCCTTGTAAAATCTGCTCAATACTCAACTGCATCTCAACTTCGCAGCACAAGAAGTCTGGAAAAAGCAAAATTTATTGGGGTGGGTCAAAAGGGCAAAAACCAGGGACACATTAAACATTGCTTGTATAATCTTGGAAAGCTGCTAGAATAAAATGCTGTGTTACCACAGTACCACCATACATTTTACTGCCAAAGTCCCTGTGCAAAAAAGAGTCAGAACATACCATTATGCCAAATCACCTGCTTTGTGAAAGAAAAATGCTGTGTTACCATCGTAATTTTACAGACAAGGTCTCTGTGCAAAACAGTCAAGAGCAACATACCACTACGCCAAATCAGCTGTTTTGTGAACAAGAGGAAGACTGAAACTTAAATGGCTATCATTTAATTAATTCAGTTCTCACCATAGCTATCAACCCCTTAGCACAAAACACCTGGACAAACCCAGTAATGAGGGAATACAGCCCTCAAACATATTCAGTGAATTCAGTTCTTGCCATAGCTGTCAACCTTAGCACAAAAAAACCTGGACAAAGCCACTAACAGGGTATTACAGTACCAAAAATAAGGACAAATTTCAAATAGTCATCTTATAAACATAAAAAATTGCTATAATAAAAGGTTGTGTTACTATATATTTATTGCTAGAATAAAAAGTTGTTTTACTATGTATTTTCCGAAGACTATGAAGTCTGAAATTCAAATGCCTGTCAATTTTACTTCTGATGGAACAAAAACAATTTTCAGCAGAGGCCCAGGGAGAAATACTGTAGACACGTCTTTGTAAAATGGCAGAATACCAGAGCAAATCCAAACAAACACAGAGATAAGATGGAGACTCCACAGCCAAGAATCAAACCACAAATCCTGTAGCTATGAGGCAACAATACTGCCACTGTACCATCAAATATGTAAGAAATTAAACATTCAGAAACCTGAAGTCTGAAATTCAAATGCCTGTCAATTTTATTTAACATTTGTTAATCAGGACAGTCTGACTTGGAACAAAAAAACAATTTTCAGCAGAGGCCCAGGAAGAAATAATGCAGACATGTCTTCGTAACATGGGAGGACACAAAAGCAAACCCACACAAACACAGGGAGAAGATACAGACCCCACAAAGAAGGAACCCCAGCCAAGAATCAAACCTGAATACCTGTAGCTGTGAGGCAACAATGCTACTACTACACCATCAAATATCAAGCATTGGAACATTTACAAACCACAGATATTATGAGGAACAGATCAGATCAAATATGAGGCAAAAATCTGCAGTTTTTTACAAATGGTGGTGGGTAGGGAACTCAAGTCTTTAACACCTGCATACAGGGTACAGGGTTCAAGCCTGAGGTACTCCCTACCACCCCACCATGAGCACCTGGGGCATTTACACACACACACACCATTCTAAACAATAAACACACACCAGTCCATTCAAATAGGCATACATTTATTCACACACTTCCCTACCATTCTTAACACACTTACCTGTCCTTGCTGCCCATTCTCCATAACGTTAATCCAAATGCCCGCGCAATAATCCATAGTCCCGCGATCCAAACCCTAATCCACAGTCCCGATGCTGACTGCTGCCGTTGCAGTCCGGCCCCGACATGTTTTCCCAGCGAGTCTGTGCACTTTAAAAGCGCACAGACGTCTCCTATGTTTCCCTACCTGGACTGCCGGACTGCCTGGAGCATGCGCAGTAGACTCGCAGTAGTCTGGACTACTGCACATGCGTGAAGTCTGCGAATTTTTAAAAATTTTTTTTTTCTTTTTTTTTTTTTGTTGAGGGGGCTGCAGTCCGGCAGCCCGATAGCACGGGCCGCCCCTGATCCCAACTGTATTTCATTGTGGCTGACCATAAAACCTTGTTATTGAAATCAATTACTATTCTCAGTCTGCAGAGAATATCACCCCAAGGATTGTTGTTCAGCAACTAGAATTCATAAGAAATGTACCCTGTATTGAAGATCCATTTTCTGTGAAACATATTTTAACTGGCTTACTGCTGATGGCCATTCAAGTGCTGCCATCAAAGCCTTCAATGTAAGATTTTTTGAACTGATTTACAGGTAACTATTTGTTAGTCACTGAGACTGCTACCCCTGTATCAAGCAGGACATTTTTCCATAGTGTCCACTCCACCCATACGTCCACAAATGGGCATCCGTCCTTTTCACATTTAAAATTTGTGAGAAAGGTTACTTGGGAGGGCACACCCCTAATCAGAATCATATTCATTGTGATCTGTTTTCCTGGATATGTCTCTGATTACACAGACTGCATGCTATGTTCCCTGTTGACTCTTAGTGCCTTCCCTATCTAATGTGTACTTTGTACTTTCAATTTTACATTTTAATTCCTGACTTGCACCAGGTGTGGGATTATATGTTGGGTTTTCTGTGTATTCCATAGGGTATACTTTATTTATTCTGTATCCCTCTGTGTTTGTTCCTGTGACTGATTTTCCCTTAATTTATTTTATTTATTTTGATTTCTTTCCTTATTTTTGGGTTTTGAAGTAGCACTATTATCTGCATAGATACCCTTTTGTATTTGACTTTTCTTCCATCTTTTGTAATATGGACAATCCTGTTTAATGTGACCTATTTTCTTACAAATAAAACATATCACCTGTTTTTCTGAACTTTGTTGTGTATCTGTCTGTAACCCTGTTTGTTCTTTCATCAGACCATGTATTCCTTCCCCTTCCTTTACCCACGTAGTCTCCAAGCTGTTTTTGTACATTTCCTATGTGCATCTGCAATACTGCATACTTCTTTTAAACTGTCTAGCACTCTGGCCTTTCTCTTGTTCCAGGTGGAGTTTGAGATATGTAATCTTTGAGTCTGTATCTGTCTGTCAGGAAGAAGCTGATTTTAAAGCTGCATCTGCATTTTGCAGAATGTCATTAACTGTCTGACGGAATTGCTTTAACACACCATCTTGCCTGACTAAAACTTTATTTTGTTTTTTTCTGTCATGCTATTTAGACTGTCTGATAATTTTTAGATATTTTTTTTTTTAATTTTTTAAATGGTGGAAACCTTACTAGGCTTTTTATAACTGTCTTGTCAGATTAACCTCTGTAGTTTGTGCCCTTAGTAAATGTTGTTGGGCTCTATGTGATTGTTACATTAAATCAGAAATGTCATTATTTAAAGTCTGAATGCTTTGCTGAGTCTGTTCCTCTAAATGGCATTATTGTCCCTTACTACTGTCTCTAGGGAAATTTTGAAAAGCTGTGAAATAATTTTCTTAAAATGTTAATATTAATAGCACACTCTACTGTTAGAACTTTTTTTTTGTGCATGTGCAATGTTTACTATATATAACATTTTTATGTAGTGTATTACATTACTGACAATAATTGTATACACTTGTATTGTATGATATTTAGGTAAAACTTTCAGACGTTAAAGAAAATGTGCAACAGTGTGCATTATATCTGACAAAGGCATGACTGCAGAAGGTAGATTTAACTGTTGTATATGTGAAGAACTAACAACGCTAGAATCAAACAGATTGTTTATGAGAATAGGATATATGTTATGGTATGGCTTACATACTAGACTCCTGTGACAAGATAGACATAAATTTGGAAAGTTACTTTCACATAAAAAAACAGTCTTTATGAATTGCTGTACATTTTGTATATGGATTATAGGCATTTATGCATTTACAAACACAACTGTTATTTAAATTTTGAACATTAAACATTTCAGATTTACATTTCATGTCTGACACAGAAGATTTAAACCATGTAAATTTATATATACAATATGTGGGAATTGTAAACTTAACTGTCTGTACTGGCATCCATGTTATAACTGTGAAGAATTTGCCATATATTGCATAGATGACAAAGAGGTGATCAGGTTGAAGTCACTTAGAAGACACAGTGTCCTTCAACAGATGAACTGATGGTGGAACTTCACAGGACAGCTTCTACGGCATCACTCTGTATTTACCAACAAAGTAGTGGAACTTTTGATTTGTTGATGCACTGGAACTGTCAATCTGTTGAACTCAGAGAAAATTGAAGGCCTTTATGAAAAATTAACTGTTGGTAATGGATAAAAAATGACACGACTAGTGGGCTAGGCTCACAGCCAGTGGGCAAGGCTCACCATTGTAAAATATTATTATCAGAGAGCTAGACTGACACTGTACTACTGTATCCATTAATATTTATATTGTATTAGTACAAATTCTTACCAAACAGTTAATACTGTCAGAGTTATTTCAATTCTATTATAACATGGCTAGACACAAAATAAAGACAGATGTGCACTCAGTCCAAAAACATCACTAAAGAGTGAAATATACTGTCCAGTTTATATACTCTTTTCAACCAATGTTATTTTTAATGTCCTTGTGACTTGTTCTTCTGGTTTCAGTTTGTATCATAAAAAAGTCCATGGGTTATTTCTAGCCTGGATAGTTTCTGTTGAAATGACAAATATGTCCTTCTTTGGTTATTTTTTTCCTTACTGTATCTGAAGACTTCACAAAAAGTCTTGCCACGTCATCTTTGCGTCACTTGAAGTATCTGTATTTTATTTCATTTATTTCTGCATCTGAAAGCTCACAGAAAGTCAGCTTCCTTTTTTCTATAACAAGATGCCTTTACAGTAAGCCCACAGCTATATGTTATTAATATCTAAGATGAACATTTACAAGAAATCTTAATAAAAGGTCACTTAACTGTTCTTGCAAAGCAAGCCGTATTTTCTTTTACTGCACACACAGTATAATCTTGGGGAAAGCATTTTAATTTATACAATCTCTAGCACCAGATATGTAATAGAAGTCCCCATGTAATGGGACACAGACGGAAGGAGGCAGTTATGGGAAATAGGGATTACAACAGTAGGTCTGTAATACATAACTTGGAATGACATGCGCTGTTAGTCAGCTGTCCAGCACCTACAGGCTTCCCTTTAGGCTCTGTCTGCTGTGACATACATCATAGCTCTGGCCCTCTGAGTCTCTCCAACAATGGTCAGCTCATGTACGAATGCTACTGGATTGTGTCTTACACAATATTGACAGTAAGTACTAGTGGATACAGCTGGCATATCACAGGATGTACTGTCAGTCAGCTCCTCTCAGTTTGTGAATGTCACGCAGGCATACTTCAGATATTGTCTAGGTGTCCCCGACTGTTCCTGATGTACTCTGGCAAGGTCAATGTACACTCTTCACCTGTATCTCAGCACTTAAGAGCTATGCCTAGCATACCTGTTGACCCCCTACAGCAGAACAGCAGGTTATAGCCAGTAGTAGGGAGGGGGCACAGGCCCGGCCTCAGCAACAGAGTGTAAATACCGAGCATACAATGTAAGGGAATAAATACAGTAGTAGATGTTAATATACCATAACTGTTTTCTGAGGGGTCTGGCATATGACAGCCAGATTCCACACAGTCTGGGAGCAACCATTACATATTGTCCAACTGTTTGCCAGACATCCACATTTGTCTGACAGAAGGTCCACATATATCAGGCACATGTACACATTCTGCAAACATCTGTGTACTGCGGATGTTGGACATCTACAGGGAGGATACCCTACTGCACGTTTGGACTGCTGTCTGTTATTGGGTCACACACATGTTGCTGGACTGTCCCCATACACTTGTAGTACCACTCACCTATTTGTCAGATGGTGGCTGTATGACATGGTACTGGAACATCACCCATAGGGGGACTCACCACAGTAGATGGCAGTGATGAGTGTGGAGACATAACAACACAGTCCATCACAACACACAGAGCAATAAGCAGGATACCTGGGATCATACAAGGTTTCTAGGCTATTGGTCCTGAGACCCTCCTAAGCCTAGCCCAGAGGTTAGCCCATGTTTATACAAGTCAGTACATGATTCCCCAGTCCAACAGGGACACAAGTGGTGTCCCAAGGGTGTATATCCTGTTTTCCATCCAGCTATCCAAATGTTGCTTAAAAAGGGGTAAATAGATACTCTGCCTGATGTGGACAATGGTGTCCATTCCACAGGTGGGTGAGTGTGTGGGACACATGTCTGACCTGCTAATAACTCATGTTGATGTCAGAGACCAGATTGGGGGTGCGTGTGCGGGTTACTTGAGTGGAGCTTGATTTGCAGATGTGCATCAGTCCCATCAAGGTGGAGTCTGTGATCACCTTGTATGCCACACAAAGTTCACCTCTGAGGAGTCTGTATGACAGTGGCAGAGGGATGGGTGTATAGCCTATCTGTGTATGGTAGATGTCTGAAGCCCTGGTATTCCCTGGTGAGGAACTTCTGTGGTATCCCCAGCTGCTTCATGTTCTTTGCAAGGTACATGATGAAAGGGGCATTTATACTCAATAATGGGCCTTATTAAGGAGGAATACAGGCATGTTATGACCCCCATGTCCCTGGATGAGAAATCCTTATGTATGAGGTGGACCATGTAGAAGGCTGTCCTTACAAAGGAAGCAACAGGGGTGTTCAAATGGCATGGTGCCATCAACCTGTGTGCCCAAATCGCTCATGACTGATTGCATGCTTAGGACGTTGTTAGTAATGTGATAATTTGTGGAGACATCACTCTCCCCAAATAGGATGATGCTGATTTTTGTGGTATGCAGCCTGAGGTCATGTGTCTGACACCACTCATGTATCTACATGAGACTCTCATGGCAATTGTCCGCATCACTAGGGGATTTGGCAACAACACCCAGCATTCAGTCTTCTGCAAACATGGTCAAACTTAGCACACTGGTTGTGCCCTGCACTTCAGAAGAGTAAATCACACATAATTATTAACTGACAGTAAACCTGAAACAAACTATATGAAAAGAATAAAACACTGTGGTAATTGGCAAAACAACACATATAAATATATTAAGTTAAGTGCTTTTCGTTTGGTGAAAAACCAAACTTCCTCACACAAAATATAGAACAATAGCACTCACATCTAAATGTTGGCAAAAGACCACCTCATCCTATCAAGACAGGAAATGACATCATCAAACACACTAAAAGACTTAAAAAAGCCTAAGTTAAAAGTTAAAAACACATAAATAAAAGCATAATCTATTAAATGCATGCAGTATTTGTTTAAACTAATTATAAAAAGCAGCAAAAACCTAGTAGCAATAAAATCATAAAAAAAAATCAAAAAAGCATCAACAAATATATATATATATATATATATATATATATATATATATATATATGTATCTCTCTCAATGTATATATATATATATATATATATATATATAAAGAGAGAGAGATAATAAATTAGACCTCAGCAGCAAATAAAAGCTGCAAAAAAGCATGAGAAAAGCAGAAAAAAAAATAATATATATATATATATATATATATATATATATATATATATATATGTAATAAATTGTAGACCTCAACACCCAATTATACTTGTACATTATAACCTATATATTATATATAATATTAAATATATACTATATACTAATACCACCTTACTTACAACCTAGTCAATGCTTTTAGTTTTAAAACCCTATTAATTGCACAATAATTATTGAGCCATGGCCATGCATATGGATATAACAACAATTGCCACATTAATTCTGTTTTTTCAAGTTTTAGCACCCAAGGTCTACCCCTAGCTTGTTCTTTAACTTGCCGAATGACACAGAATTGAAATCAATGGTCAGTATGATCATGTATATGTCTTGCAAGTGCATTTGTTAAATTAAGCTTCCTTATAGCATAAAGATGTTCATATACTATTTCCTTTAAAGTTCTAGTAGTTTTGCCTATATAATATGCTGGACATTTATACATTGAGATATATAATATCCTTTTTTTTCTCAGCACTCTCTAATCACAAGTTTTATAGAAACATCTTGTATGACACACAGTGATGAGGTCATCTTGATAAAAGTTGTTCTCTCACAATGAGAATCATACATCTCCTGTGATGCTTGCATCTAGGACAGTGAGTTCTAAAATGTGTAACTAGAAAGGTAAGAGGTTTGATATCCACCGTGAAAGAATTGTCTTTGTGTGCAATGCCTTCTGATGTCTCCACTACTACCTGAAGAGATTGAATATAAATGTGCACATAACTCCTTTATACCAACTTTTATGGAATATCCTTTATGAACCACACTAATGTGGTAATTCTGACAAAAGTGTACACTCTTCCCTTTGTATCAGACTTCTCATGTGGTGCTTGCAATGAGTACAGTGCTTTCCAGATTGAATCAATAGCAAGGTAAGAGGTTTAATACGGTGTGTGTGTGTGTGTGTGTGTGTGTGTGTGTGTGTGTGTGTGTGTGTGTGTGTGTGTGTGTGTGTGTGTGTGTGTGTTGTGTTTGTGCAAATGTGTATGTGTGAGGGTGTTTACAGTCTGGTGAATATGTGCTCAAACATCTTCTACACTGGATACATGTTTTAAAATAATAGATGACTACACCATCCCCTAGGCCAACGTTTCACATCCACAACTTCTTCCCAACACAAGAGTGTAGCTATGCATACTGTTTGTATTGTACTGGTTACAATTTTCCATGCATTACATAAGGGAAACTTTGTTTTTTTAGGCAATGCTATATCCACAAATTTGTAAAGTATTGGTTCAAATAGCAGTAATATGGTTTGAAAAATTAGCCATTTAATGTTTTTATAGGTAAAGTTATGCAAACATTTGTTTATTGGGGTACTGGTGAATGCGTACATTCTTCAAATGGCAGGTGTTTTGTGTGAAATCAGTAATAGCACACAATTTCAACATGATATTGTTTGCATAAACCCCCTAGTTCAACCCACACTGATGAGGTCATTTTTTGCAAGTGAACTGAATCTATTTGAATTTCAGCCATCTTCTGTGGTACTGTAACGGGTAATTAGATAAATAGGATGTTAAAATAAAGCGGTGTTTAAGTTCTACAAATGTGACTGCCAATGGAGTCATGACTGTTTTATTCACATTTGTAGCGACAACTTCTATAAGCCCTGATTGACAAAAATAATGTTGCCAGATACAACTCATTGGCAGTACACTGCTGATATCATCCTTTCATAGGGTATACATGCAGTTGCGTTAACGACAGATGTGCGAATGAGAATGTGTCGACAGGAGAACCTCAGGATCACGGAATGTCGAATCTGCGGATGTCAAACCCGAGATTACCGAACGCCGGCCAGGCTACTATTCCCCCCTCTCGACCCATGGTAGGGCTTGTTGTGGTGGTTGTGCGATTGGGAATTTTGAATTCGACATTACATACGACATTCCAAGCATTCGGGCATACGAGATTCGACATTTAGGTTCGGCATTATGACGGCTCGACCTTTGGTCGCACACCAAGTGCATGTAAACCCTTTCATAGATGCTGTATGTCTCAATTCTAGTCATTATTCTCCTGTGCACTGGCTGGTGATAATGTGTTGTATAGGTGTTGTAAGTGGGTAAGTAAATGGTTCAATTCCATCACTACTTGAATAGTGTGACAGTTATTACTGCCACATACTGTAAAGAACCACACAACCACCTTTATGTATCCACCTAATTATGAGATTGAATTAAATTGGCACTCTATGACAATAATAACTCCTAGCATTGCCAGGGAAAATAACTTTTGGTCCACACAGTGATTACATACAAACTTGTGGTATGTACATTTGGGAACTCACATTCTTCTGTGTTGCATGACGTGGATAGTGTGCTTTGTAGATTGTCTAACTACATATGTAGGATGATGTAGTCCAGTTGTGGGTGTGTCCTTCACCTGCATATTTTATTTATTTATTTATTTACATTTGTTCACTGGGTAGTGTCCGACTGGGCTAGTAGCCCGTTTCCAGTGGAGACCCAGGGAGAAAAGCTCCAAAATCAAAGACAGTTAACAAATATAGAGTTACATAGATGTTCATGAAAAAAATTACACTACATAAGTGTTAGTTAAACAAAAACAATGAAAACTAGATAAAAATAACACATCATAGGAACAAATCTGAACATAAACCACAGGAAATCTTGATGACTGGGTGAAAATTGAGACAGAAACAGTGAACATGCCTAATGAAGAGATTTGAGCAACATGTAGAGCTAATAGAGTGAGTAACAATGAGAATTTAGAAGTACTGAAAGTAATTGAATCTAAACAGTGAGAAGATGATCAACGATAACCTTGAAGAATAGAAACAATCAGTTATAAAGGAAATAGTAGGAGAGAGGAGTTATGCAGGGGTACTACAATGGCAGAGCCACTTGCTATTAGGATATTCTTTTATTTTTGTTTTAAAAGACGAATAGTAGGGGGTGTTTTGTAAGCTTAGGGGCAGGGCATTCCAAGACTTTGCTATTTTGTATAAGTAGAGAGAGTCACCATGGTTGTTATGTGATTGTGTTATTTTGAGCAGTGCTCTATCGGAAGATTTAAGGAATCTGCTGTTTACTTTTAGTTGGACTAGGGTTGAAATTGCAGTGCAGGTATTTGGGTTGGGTCTATATCAGAATCGCGAAAGCTGTCTTTCATGAATACATGTTCATCAACACATATACATTGAAGAATGAGAACAGCGAAGTACCAAAAAAATGAAATAAAGAAAGCTGAATGGATTTTCTTGGCCAGCAGGGTGATCATGGGGATGAGGAAATTAATCCTTTTCCTCACTGTAGTGCGGTCTCTGAGTGGATATATATAAGTAGGGGGGGGTGGAGGGTACCGGGGGGCTTCCCCCCCTGCAAAAATGTTTGAAAAAGTATTTTAGGTAAGATTTGTACAGTTAGGTTTACCTTACCTGTATGGTGCTGTTACTTCCGGGAATGCTTTTTCACTTTTTTGGTACTTCGCTGTTCTCATTCTTCGATGTTTATGTGTCGATAAACATGCATTCGCAAAAGACAGCTTTCATGATTATAATATAGACCCATTTGGGTTGTGTATGATTTTATGGGTGAGGGTAAGTTGGTTTAGTGTTAACAAGTTGGAGAGTTCTAGCCAGTTAAGTTGTAGAAGAGCAGAACAATGGTGGGCTTTATGGGGTTGATTGGTGGCAAACTTTGCAATTGTTTTATAGCAAGTTTCCAGATTATGAAGATCAGTCTTGCATAAGTTGGTAAAGATGTGAGAGCAATAGAGGAGTGTCGAGAGAAGCTGCAATCTAGCTGTGGCTAGCCTGGCTTGGGGTGTTTGGTAATGTTTGGCTCTGTAGAGAGCACCACGTTTGGAGTAGACTCTTTTAATAGTGAGTGAAATATGAATATCGAATTTGAGATGGTCATCTATTGTAATACCTAGGAGTTTGGTCTGGTTTGTTGGATCAATTTTGGTACCATTTGCAGAATTAATAGAGAGGGGTAGGGAGTTCTGCTTGGTAGTTTTGTTAATAAAAATTATTAATTTGGTCTTATTAGGGTTGAGGATGAGTTGGTGGTTTAACTGGAAAGCTTCAAATTGCAGGAATGCTTTTTGCATCTTTTCTTGTAGTTCTTGTGGGGAAGGGGCTATGTAGATAACAGGTGTATCATCCGAGTATCATCTGAGTATTGCATGATTGAGGCAAGTTGAGTTGCTGTATTAAGGTTGTTAGTAAATATGATAAATAACAGAGGCCCAAGTATTGAACTTTGGTGTACACCAGTGGATACTGGGAGTAGTGGGGAGAGATTGTTCTCACATTTAGTAGCCTGTTGATGGTTTGATAGATAACTGTGATACCATGTCAGGGATGCTGGACTGAGACTGAGTGCAGCAAGTTTGTTGAGTAGTAGTTTGTGCGAAATGGTGTCAAATGCTTTTGACATTTTCAGGACAAATTGCAGAGACTAGTTGTCCTTTGTTCATAAGGTGTTGAATAGTGTTGATGAAGGATAACAAGGCTGTGTTTATGCTATACTGGAGTCTAAATCCATGCTGGGTATTGGATAGGAGGTTGTTTGTGGTAAGGTGGTTGAGAAGGGGTCTATATTATAACATCGAAGTCAGAAAACATCGAATGTTATAATATCGACCCCATTCAATTGAAACACCAAAAAGACGAACAGTCAGAATAGCAAATTTTTTCCCAGGGAAAAAATTTGCTGTTCCGACAAACATACACACAACTCAAGCACACCAAAATAAATAATCCACACACATACACTTCACAAAACCCTACACTAAACCAGACATACACCACTAGCTACCCACTTACCTTAACCCAACCCTAACCCTAAGGTCTATAACTATCGCACACTCACCTTACCCGCTCCCTAACCCTAACTCACCTACCCCTCCCTAACCCTCATGTCCACACAATCTCACATTTACCTGACCCGAGCCCTAACCCTAACTCACTTAACCTGCCCCTAACCCTAAAGTCTGTCACTACTGAACACTCACCTCACCCGCGCTCTAACCCTAAAGTCCATAACTACCGCACACTCACCTTAACCCAGTCCATTCGCTCACTTACCTTAACCCGGTCCGGAACCATTGCACCACACTTACCTGAACCCAATCCATAACCTCCGTTCGCTCACTTCCCTAAAACCAGTCCATGACCATCGCACCACACTGCTGTAAATAGTGAAGCCACGGACCACCGAAATCTTACCCTAGGTAAAATTTCGATGTTCCGAGGTTTCGCTATTTTCAGCTTTCACACCAAAGGGTTCAATATTATAACATTCGAAGTTTTTGAACTTCGATGTTATAATACAGACCCCTTGAGAAATTGTAGCTGAATACATTTCTCTAGGATTTTGGCTATGGATGGGAGGATAGCTATAGGGTGGTAGTTTGATATTTCTCTAGACTGCCCACCCTTGTGGAGGGGGATGATGTGAGAGACTTTCCAGAGGAGAGGCACATATTGTTCAGAGATGGAATGATTGATTAGTAAAGAAATAGGATAGGCAATAGTTGGAGCCGCTATTTTTAGGAATCCGTTTGGTAGTTGATCAGCTGCTGGGCAGCAGGGTTTTAGTTTGCTTAGGAGCTTATATTGTGTATAATATTCTGCACAGACATATATGATGTGTAGCAGTGCAGTGTTGTTGTGTGTTTTGAACACTTCTTAGCATTGACATCCAGTTAATTAACAGTCAAGATGTCACCCATTTAACTGTACACTGTCTGAGCTGTATTTCAACATTGTCATGTGGTGTTTGTGATTCAGGCAATGATGTTTACCTTGTTTTCTTAAGTAGTTATATAAAGTCCATCCATTGCTGCTCAGACTATACTGTGTCAGTGTTATTGTGACTATATATGTCACTAACGTTGTTATCAGGCACATTTGCTTTGTACACATATAGGTGCTGATCCCTCTTAATAAAAGCTAGGACAAATGTTCACATAGTGATGCTTTTATTCAGAGTAATGATGACATTTGAGTTCATGTTCCTTTCATAACATATGCAGGAATTGTTATCCTCTGGCACATGGGAATGAGACAACATCCTGGGCTGGATTCACGAAGGCTTGCACAGAGTCTAAGAGTAGAGTAAGACTTCATCCAGCCAACATGTCTTCCGAGCGATCCAGGAATAGCCGGCAGGGGCGTGCAAGAGAGCTCCTAAAATGACTCTTGCACGGACAGTGTTAGTTTATGAAATTACCTCATTTGCTGCTGAAAGCTATGCAAATGAGGTACATTTGCGATCCAGGAAACACTAACCTGTCTGAGTAAGTAGTGTTATTTGCAGAAATGTACTCGGTTGCCAACTGAGTACCGTTCTGCAAATAGCAAAATGGAGCCATGAGAGCTCCAAATAAAGGATGCATCCAGTTGAGGAAGCATGCCAATGGCTAAATATATGGCCATTGGCATTTTTATGTGTTGCAAAATAATAAAAAAAAAAATGTTTTTTTTTCCTTGATCTCCAATGTTTAAGAGTAGCGCAGTGCCGTGCAAACGTGCGGTGCACTAAAAATCAGAAAATCTAAATTTAAAAGCCACAAATATGAATTTAATTTGAAATATTCATCTGCCATGCAAGTGAATGGCAGGCTGAAGACAACATGGCTACCGAGTAGTGGTTGCTAAGGGGGGAAGCTCAGACTGAGAGCTGTAACCAAGCATTAGTAGGCAATCCTATGCAAATGAGGATAAGCATAGTGAATCCCAATATTTCCTGCTATGTGAACCATGTCCCTAGAGTGTAAGAGTAGGATAAGGGGAGTAACAGAGTAGACGATGGGTGACATCATGAGGGGGTATGTATCAAAAAGACTGTAAGCTTATTGGAGCAGAGTGGCATGTGTTTGCTGTGAGTTACTCAGGACTAGAAGAGGTGTGCTACAGTTGTCTAAACTGAAACCCAGAAACTGAAGGTGTATGCCGTGGCTATCACTAAAGTTTCTTGCAAAGCTGCTTACACTGTGTGCACATGTGTGTGCGCGTGTAAACCCGTCTAAGCCTGTGAGCACATGTGTGCACCCGTGTAAGCCTGTATAAGGCCGTCTAAGCCTGTATACACAAATGTGCACCCGCCTAAGCCTGTGTAATCTTGTGTAAGCCTGTGTGCACGCATGTGCGCTCGTGCGTGCGTGTTTGCGCTTCTTTGCACGGTGCTACCCCCTGTGGAAACAGAAAGGGAAAAGGAAGGAAAAGAAGTAGTAGGAAGTTAACCAAGGAGAACTAGCAGAGCTGCCAGGTGAAATCAATCAGAATCAGCCAATTACACATGCAGTACACTAGCTCAGCCCAGCCCAGCACTTAAAACTCTGCAAACAACATTATCCCATGCTTTTCTCAGAAAAACTGCAACATTGCAGTCAACAACGAGAAGTGAAAACTTAAAAAGCTTAAACTGAGACATAAAAATGTTAGGGGCTGCCATTGCTGTTATAAGGCAACATGTGCAAGATGCTGAGGGTGCTGCCATTGTGAATGCTGATGAGCAACCCACAGTGAAGAGACGGAGAAGAGTGTACAGACCCAGGGTATCCTACCAGGGGCTACAAGAGCTGGAGATAGTGGAGCGCTATAGAGTGGACAGTGAGCTCCTGCAGCAAATTGTTGAGCTGTGCAGGCCATGCCTCACACACAGAACCAACAGAGGGGAACACATCCCAGTGGAAACCAAGGAATGTGAAGAATACTAGCAACAGGTACCTTCCAGAGACCAACTGGTGATATGATGGGGATTTCACAGGCATCAGCATCAAGGGTACTGCACCAGTTCCTGAATGCCATGTCAGCACATGTCAGTGATCATGTATATTTCCCCAATTCCCGTGAGGTATTGGCCAGCAATATTCTTCTCTCCCAGCAAATAGCGGCATACCCTGAGGTAGTGGGTGCAATTGACTGCACACACATACACATCAAAGCACCAGCTGGTGAGCGGGGTAGGGCCTACATCAACCGCAAGAGCTTCCACTCCATCAACTGCCAGGTCGTGTGTGATGCCCAAGGCATAATACTGAATGTGAGTGCTGGCTGCCCTGGAAGCTACCATGATTCCCATATCTGGCATCTGTCGCAGCTGTACCAGACATTTGCTAATGGGGACATCCCTGATGGTCACCTAGTGGGGGATGGTGGATACGCATTGGAGCCGTGGCTGATGACACCCATCAGAAATGCACACACACCTGAACAAGAACTCCATAATGAGGCACACGCACAAATACGAAATGTAAACGAGCGTGTGTTTGGGATGCTCAAGTCACGGTTCCGGTGCTTGGACACATCTGGTGGAGCCTTGCAGTACTCACCAACTACATGTAAACAAATTGTCATGGTATGTGCCATGCTACACAATATGATCCTGTGGAAACAGCTGCAGCAGGAACAGCATGGGACAGAGCCAAACAGCTCCCCACCATTGCCAAGGCCTGCACAGGCACAGCATGACTCAGAGGAGAAACAACCTGAGTCTGCCCCAGTAGGCAGAAGGAGGCTTGCCCAGTATGCCTTGTCCTTGGCAAAGAGGCAACACACAGCACATACACTGGCTCAGTAGGAACCCTGGAAATGATACCTCTCTCTGACTCGCACATAAAATAAAAGGGATGTCTAACTTGACACTACCTGTTTCCAAACATGTATAGGGAGTGTAGTATGTGCATCTGACATAGGCAGCCCTGCAACACCACCAGAGGCATGATTGCCATGTTTTAAGCAATATAAAGCAGTGCTAAGCAGCATTCACCAATATCTAGTAGATATTAAAAAAATTGCTCTTGCAATGTTGGGCAAGGTCAGGGAAAGTTGAGCAAAGTCAGTTAAACATGCTCATATCTGCTTTACTGTTTCTTAAGCAGTCTGGTCTGGCCAGCATGAAAATAAAAAGCAGTGACAGGGGTTGAACCTAGGATACTGTGCACTATAGTCGCAGTACTGAACCACTAAGCCATGATTGCATTTCAGTGGCACAGACACAGCAGGACAATTGTACACTAATGCAAACACAAAGCAATGCTGTATCATGCCCCTAAAGAGGCAAATGGGTAACCTCCCCCACATGCCTATGCAGACAGAGAACATCAGGCCAGGTGGTGTGATGTGGGTTGTGTGGGCTATGAAGTCGCAAGCTAATATATGTGACATTGGACGCTAAGATCTCTAGTACAGTAGTAGGCCTCAAGCCAGTACGATAGGCAACAGTACAGACTGTAATGGTGTCCTGTACATAGCAGTGCAGGCACAGCAAATGTGTATAAGTCTCAGGTAAAACCCACATCCTATGTACACCCACAGTAACAATCCGGTGTGCCCATGGGTAGAAATGTACAAAGAATAGCTGTCCCCCCTGTATGTAGAAATGTTGATAAGTCTATGCAAAGTGTCTCGTGGAAGCTCTGCAGGCACAGCATGATCCCTGTTGATCTATGACACAAAGGTGAGCCCTGCGGTAAAAATACAACTTGATTTACCATACACATAGTATAAATGTGTATACTGTGCGTGCTCACTCACTCCAACAAATGCAGTGGATTTCATTCAGCATCACACTGAAAGGTCATATTGGGCATGCTCACACACTTAAAGAAATGAAGCAAATGTCAGGCAGGAAGATACTGAAAGGTCATACTGGACATACTCACACACTTAAGCTAAATACAGATGTGATAATAAGGGCTCTATGGACAAATGTGGATAGTCATCTCTACTTCCAGAAACACATTCACAAAGTGGTCGGAAAATTATGCTATGTGTTCACACAATTTATTTTATTTATTTATTTATTTATTTATTTGCGGTTGTTTAACCAGGATAGTCCATTGGGCCTGAAGAACCCGTTTTCAATGGAGTGTCCTGGAGAGAAAAGCTCCACATACAGATTACACAAAGGTTAATATACAAACATAGATTACATAGATTACATGAAGATTACAGAGATAAGCAAGACTAAGATTAATATACACACATAAAATACATGATGACTACAGAGGTAAAACCGACTGATCAAAATTGTTTCAATCAAAGTAAATGTTTTGTTTTTTTTTGACAAACTGCCAAGATCTGTGCATGTAGGTCAAAGGAGGTTGCCACTACTCAGCAGTCATCAGACCTGTCAGAGAGTACCACAACACACTTGTGATGAATCTGACTAGGCACATTCAGCAGATAGAAAGACCAATGAAGTACCTTAACAAGAGGATTACTGGCCTCACATAGTTGCCCCATGCAACAAGACTGAATGTAACCCAAGCTGTACTTTGTTGCATACTGTCTACGTAGGAGATCTCTGCCCAACAGACAGGTCCATGTCATGGTTACACTCAGATCTGTTCTAAGTTACAGCTCAATGGCACTAAATGTACAGAGCCAACTGATATTGCCAACATCCTGGCAGATAGGATCAGTGTTAACTTTGCCCCCCCTCTCACCCATGAAAGAGCACATCTCTATAATGGAAGACTGCAAAGTTGTTGTGGTCACAGCTTCACAGGTAAAAAACACTCTCCAAAGCCAGTATCACAGCAGCCATGGGACTAGATATCTTCCCAGGCTGTGTATTATCTACTTCCCTGAAGTAAACATTAACATGGAAGGTCTGTGGCTACTGAAGTTTCCAGAGGACTGCAAACTTGGAGCCATCATTGTAAACACTAAAGATGTGGACATCCTACAAAAGGGCCTCACTGAGACACATGGCTGTTGTCCAAGCCATGGGCTGTAGCTCGGTGCCAAAAGGTGCAAGAACTACAACATAGGTGGTAGTATACATCACACTGTAAGTGTGACAAGAGACCCTGGGTCACAGGTGGACAGTGGATACAACTGTGATAAGCACATTCCCAAAGTAGTCACAAAACCCTCTTATGTGGCACACCTCTTCACAAAATGTATCTCATGCAGAATAGAAGAGGACATTGTTCCACCCTACTCAACATTCACTAGAACTATAAAAGAGTGCAACGCCACTGTTGCTATGTACCTCACAAGACAACTACAACAACTGGAAAGCAAGCAGAAATACCTCACAAAGAGCATTAGTGGCCTGAAATACATGCCATACACAGACCATTGCAAAATGCTCCATCCGTACTCCCTTGCATATCACCTACTCAGAGGTGTTCACTGCCTAACATACAAAGCTATGTCAAACATAGAGCTGTTGGATATGATCCATGTAAAACACTCACAATCACTCTAACCTTTGGTCCCAAAACCAAGAGTGAAATACAAAAGGAAGGGGTGTAGCCATTTACCTTATGGATATCCACACCTTCAGGTTACTGGCACAGCATGAGGCCTTGGAGACCATGCAAGTGCAACTAACATTGGGCAAAGCTGCCCATCAGATTGAAGCCTGCTACAGATCACGTAACTTGTCTCAGGAACCTCACTCAGTATTCCGGAGAACAATGGCAAATATAAAGGTCCTATCAAACACCATTATATGAGGAGACTACAACTACCCAAACATTGAGTGGGTGAATTACTCGTATATAACGTCCTTTGCCCAATGTGTCCTAGAGTTAAGCAACTCTAACACCCTGGAACAGCTGACCAGCACACCCACTAGAGGTGCCAACATACTGGACATGATCATCACAGTGTTCCACAACAGAGATAAACCCCTCACTGGGAATATCAGATCATTAAGTAATCACACTGGACATCCACATCTCGCCCCCACACCCAGTCCATGAAACCACTGTGAAGACATTTGCAAAAGCAAATTGCACACTTCCCAATACCAAAGTGGAATGTTCCGAAGACCTCTTGCTATAGGATAATGGTATGCAATCTGCAGAAACATTTACAAGTAGATCCTATGAGCATCTACAGGGATGCATGGAATGAGACATCACAAATAAAGCCAAGATGCACTCCTCCAAAAATAAGACAACAAGCAGGTGGTTGTTGTCCATAAATAACCTAGACAAGAGAAGGAGGAAACAAACACATGATAGATCCAACTTTACTAAAGGAAAGGCATCACTGATCATTTTCAGGAGGAAACAATGATCGCTCATAAAATAATTCAAGGATAGTTTCTAAAGACAAATAGCCAAGGAATGTAAGAATAACAACCACAAATCCATCGGTAGCTATACCAGACATGTAGGTGTCAACTTCCAATTATGCTGTCAGCTACTGAAAAAAAGGAATGAAATACACCAAACCAACTTTCATTGCCCACATCCAGGGGGACAAGTTCAGTGTAAACTCCCCCGCATCACCCCCAAAAGGGCCTGCATCCATCACAGAAGGATACAGAGACCCAGACGTCATGGACATGCAGGTAAAGACAGCCCTCACCAAAGCTAAGAACATAGCATCAATGTGGCTGTATGTTGTCCCAGGCTGCGTCTTACACTAGGCCCATAAGGAACTACACCCTCACCTACATTCACTGTCCAGACTCAAGCGGACCACAAGCTATCTACCCAAAGAATGGCATGCACTAACAGGCATCCAGCTCCACAAAGGGTGTGCCAAAACAGAACCTGGAAACCATTGCCCAATATGTCTACTCAGCCGGGTCTACAGAGCTATTGAGCAAATTGTCATGGAACCCATACACTGAGACATTGGAGATCTACAGACACTGGACTCTACACAACTTCGCCTTGTTAAAGGCAGAGCCTGGCTCCCAAACCTAGTTGACTTATTTAAAACAGTTACCATGAACATAGATGGAGGTGAAAGTAGTCCACATAGCTCACCTGGACCTCACTAAGGGATTATTAGACCATTCCCCACTCTGTCATCATGGACAAGCGTACCAGCTTGAACATTAACAGCTATGTCACAGGATGGGTGGCCAAGTGGCTCACAGATCAAACACACATGATCATAGTTGCAGGTGCCATGAGCAACTCTAAGCCAGTCACAAATGGCATCACGCAGGTCTTGGTCCTGGGACCCCATTAGTTCAGTAGATACTGTTCAGAGGTACAGGCAAGCATGGCAGGTGTATTGCTGAACAGGTTTTCAGATGAATGGTAACTGTGGTCCATAATCAACTGTACAGCTGATGCAGACATCTTCCAGAAGTGTCTTACAGAGACAGATACCTGGTGTCAAAACAATGCCCTTAAGATGAATGGCAAATAATGCATAGTCATCCCCTTTGGGTAAAACAAAGTGCACACAAATTACCACATTGGTGGTAATCCAGCATGTACGGGAAAGTCATTATGGCCCAGGGGACACAGGTAGATGGTAAACTCACATTTGATGATCACATGGTCAAAATGTTTAGACATTCCTTCAATGTAGCCCATCTAATGTCACCTAATGTAACCCACTTCGTATAGTCTGATGATGTCACCATCCTACAAATATACTTGTGGAAAGGATAACTCTCAGTAATGTGCATAGCGTGTTGTGTTAATGTGTACTCCTGTTGTATTATGAAGTAGTTAGGTAGGGGTTTGAATCCTGCACTGGACAACTATGTGTGTTTGTGTGTGGTCTCCTTGGAAAAGAGCAACCCTCTAGGAGAGTAGTAAAACACCTCAAAAGCGGTAAACTAACATTTGTCAAGTCTGATGCTGCCACCATCCTACAAATATACCTGTGGAAAAGAGAACTCCCAGTTATGTGTATAGCGCATCATCTTAATGCGTACTCCTCTACTATCATGAAGTAATTAGGTAGGGGTTTAAAACCTGCACTGGACAACTGTGTGTTTGCGTGTGGTCTCTTTGGGAAGATGCAACCTTTTAGGAAAGTAGTAAGAGACCCTAAAAGCGATAAACTAACCTTTGTCAAGTCTGATGATGTCACCATCCTACAAATATACATGCGGAAAATAGGCCTCCCAGTAATGTGCATAGTGCGTCGTCTTAATGCGTACTCCTCTAGTACCATGAAGTAGTTAGGTAGGGGTTTAATCCTGCACTTAGTGAGTGTGTGTGCTGTATGTGTGTGACTCTGTTGGTCAATGTGTTGTGGGTTTTGCTGTTACTACTGTATGACATATCAGTATGCATTGCACATGTGAGCTAGCTGTGTGGCAAATACATATACGTACATATTACCTCAATGATTGCATGTGTGGGAACCCTGCTTTCTTCAAGAACACAGCTGTCATCCTTGCCAGACTGTGCTGCTGCTTCCCAGACCTTAGGTCACATCTGTATGCTTGTGACAAGCCAGCCACTGCAGTGATCCCTGGCCTAGGTCATCTGTGTCACACAAACTCATTACGGTTCCTATTGGAATGTGTGAGTGAGGGTCTATGGCCGAGGTATATGACAGACCTGTTCAAACGCAGCAAAGTCTGTCAATGATGACTAGTCATAACAGGTGCAGAACAACCTTTGTGGATATGCATGCAGACCCCTTATTGCTTATGTAATCCACCAAGGGATTTCAAAATACCTTTGGAAATGTAATTAACAAAGGAGCGATGACGTAACACTTGGTTGCATGTACACACAGGTACCTGTTCATCATGTTGGTGGCTACTACCTATGTGGTACTGTGGGGATAATATGTTCCATAAAGGTGGATGACTATGCTTAGTTTGGCTTATAGCTTTACAGCATGGGTTTGACAACAGGAATCTGTCTGTATGATACCCTTGTGGAGGATGTGTGTGTCATCTGGAGAATGCATTATAGGCCACAGTATGTATTACCAGATATGGATGGACATATCCCTACTGTGATTGCTTGTACCTAAGAGTGCTATATGCCAAACAGGAGTGGTGTCAGCAATGGGTGCAGGTGAATACCAGTGGTTACTGGCATAGTATAGTACCTAAAGGATCCAAATGTTGCTGTGTGTCCTACATCTGTGTGTCAGTTGGCAAGACATCATCTAACGATTGGTTATGGTCAGGCTGTTGAAGTGATGTATACTACCAGAATGCAAAACAATGACAGATAGTAACATTATCACCCACAGCACAGTGTCAAACCATGTCATACACACATGTGTAGTCAGGTTCCGGAATGTGTGTAGTACAATGCATACTGGCCACCAATAGAAACTATGGAGTGTTACTGTGTAATACACAGCATGTCACCCTGGTCATGTGTCCACTATGCACATACATGCAGACAGTGCACCGCCACAATGTTCACAACTGTGCACCTGCAAATCTGTACTACACACATCTCACACATACTGTCCACTCTCTAACACATGCTGTCAATACTGCACACATCAGCCAAGTGGCACATGGCCGGACAATACACAATTGGAACCAACACTGGTGTAAACAGCACTACAATGACAATCATAGCTTTAATGTATCATGCCTGCTCAGCTACACCTTCAAGCATATCATTACACTCTACTGCTGACAACATGCTAACATTGATATACTGCTATAAAGACAACCCGTGCATCAGCACCATGGTAGCCTCTTCCTGCATCGATGTTACAGATGACAGGAGGCGGCACGGGTTTCATCATATGAACAGGGTGTGTTATTGGTTTGCCAGAGGCCTACAGTGAGCCATCCAATCAACATGTATGTGTGTGTGTGTGTGTGTGTGTGTGTGTGTGTGTGTGTGTGTGTGTGTGTGAGGGCAAGAATACTGGAATTGGCCAATGCTGATGTAATGTGTGTGGGTATGTGTTAGCCCTAGGTGTCTGGAGTATGTGTGTGTGTCTGCATGCACACAGTTCCACCATGTGGCTGCCATATACGGGTATTTGTGGGACACAGACTGTACCTGCGAGGCTTTACAGATCACCATCTCTGGCCACGGATACAGTACCTGTGCCTGGAAGGGGTGCTACTGACATTATCAGGTACTAAGCCAGACTGGGTACTATCCCCAGAGATGGATGGATGTACACTGGACACAGGTCCCTGCTGGGACTGTCCAGAGCCATGTGCATGTGGTCCTCTAGGATGTTCTATGGACAGCCCACCCCCAACATTGCTGGGGCTGGTACTGGCACTATGGGAGTGGCTGTGGCTTGAGGGATGTCCGCGGTGACTGCCAGCTGCTAATGTTGCTGGCATATGTCCACGTTGACGACTCAACCATCCTGCACTGTCCTGACACATGGACATGACATTGCAGAGGATATCTAATGTCTCTCCCAAACATCTATCAGTGACCTCGGTGTAATGATGGATGGCACCTGCTAGGTCATGGATGCTGTCAATGATGGCGGTGTTATGTGCCCTCTGTGCCTTTAGTCCCTGTCTGGTGTACCGTTCCATACGTGCCTGTGCCTCCATGACAGCCTGGAACATGTGTGATGTTGTCAGACCTGTGGCACATCTGCCAGTGGCATGATGAGCAAAAGTGCTCCTACGAGAACCCCTGGACATCTGCCTATGTGGTACCCTTCCAGACATCTGGGTATGGCTGCTGTGTTGGGATGCATATGCCATGGATACTTCACTGTCCTGGCCAATGCCAACTGTGCTCTGTCCCTCAGCTATGGGCATTGGTGATGGATGTGTTGGCAGTATGACTGTATGCATGGATCAGGTGGACAGCTGTGTACTGTCGATTGGTGACCCAACGACAGACAGTGGCAAACATGCCTGTGCCTCTACACACCTATCATCAGCATCACTGTTTTGTTCAGTGACATCAGTTTCCCTACTGCAGTGAACCAGCCCAAAGTCAGCACATGTGAGAGGAAGACATTAAACACACTTTATGACCTGTATATGATGATGAACACATGAATACATGAACACATGCACACATGCACACATGCACACATGACCACATGCCCACGTGCACATGTGCACACATGAACACATGAATAGATCCACACATGAACACACATGCACGCATGAAGACATGAACAGATGCACACATGCACACAAATGCACTCTTCACTAAAACACACACACACACACCACCAGCAATACAGAACATACTCTATAGCAGGTGATGGTGGGGTACAGTATCACAAGGCAAACAGTTATATCACACATGTCAGCATGCAGGATGTGTGTTTCCTAACAGCATGCAGTGCGGGTGTTGACAGCCCTTGCCAATAACACTACACATGTCTTTGATGCATGTGTGTTGTTGTTCAAGTGATTGGCCTCACCCTGGAACACACTGTGTACATGGACACGACAGTGCTGTGCAAGTATTATAAGCTTTGCAATGTCCTGTGCACCATCTCTCACAGGTATACATACCATGGCTGGATGTGTATCTGTGTGTCACATAGAAATCCATTTCTGATTAGAGCGTCTGTGTCTTCAGCAGATAATTGTGGACACAGGATTAGCACATGCATGCTATGTATACACAAAGGATGAGTGGTGCATGTTTACCTGATGGAATACCATTGCTCAACATGGCCATTCTACAGTGGTTATGGTGAGTGTAGGACATATTGTGGACATGCCAGTGTCAGACATGACATGGCATGCTACAACACAACTGCAACATTAAACATCACACAGACACAATGTGTGTCATGTGACCTATACACTCAATAGCATTACAAGACATATATGTGTCACTTTGTACAAATGGTGATTGCTATGCATATTGTGCATAGGTGCCTATGTTTGCATGCAAACAACACTGAGGTGCATAGCAGGTAATGCTATGTGTAGTACTGTGGTCACTGTAACTGGATAGGGTGTACTACTATGAGCCATCATCGTGCAGCATCATGTGGTCATTCAAGGCTACTAATGTGTGCCAGACCAGCACATACCATGCTGTACCAGAACTGCAGTACCATGGCTACATTCACCATTTTACAGCCAGTTGTTACATGGGTTTGTAAGGTGCACAATAGGGGGCATTGCCTACCATGAATGTGTAATGTGTTGAAGAGTGTCGCACAGCCACATGTGAGGCATCTACCCCTCAGGTATATTATGTGTGCTATGTGGATGACGTGTGGGATACTGTAGTGTGACCTTACAGCGGGCATCTGAATATGCCATGTGTAGCATGTTAACGTGTACTGCGTATGACAAAGTTGTGTATGTTGTGTACATGTGTATCAACTCTGCCTATCCAATGTCCACATCAGTGTTGCCACAATTGTGTGGAATGCTCTGTGTATTGTATGTGTTTTGGGCAGCTACCCATGTTACTGGGATGTGCATAGTCTCACAGTAAACATGCACAGCATGCATTATGCGTATATGTGTTATGTGTACATGGCTTACACCTCACCTATGACATGCACATTTAATTAGCAGTATTAAAGGTAGAACACACACACCAGTATGGGTCGGCTGACTTGCTGTCACACCAGAGGGACCTACAAGGATATGAGACACTTTGTCAGTGGCAACAACTGTGGCATTGCTACTGTGTGTTTGCAATCGTACAGTAGTACAATGGTTGACAGTCACAGACCTGCAGATTGTATTCCTAATTATTACTATTGCACAACACTAGGCACTACATCATCTAACTACACAGTACACATCTCACATAAGCATGCTCTAACAATAGAGGTAACAGTAGTCTACAGCTATGCCATGTTACCTGCATGCTCCATGTCAGCTTGCTGGGTGGATCTGGCCTCCATGATGACACACGTTAGTTGTTGGGGTTGTTGTTGGTCAGGAGCAGCTTCTCCACTCTGGTGAGGGGGGATAGATGGCTACCCCCACCCCACCTGTGGCAAACTGCTGTCTGCGGATATCAGACGCATGCTGCCAGACATGTCTAATTAAATCACTGCAGGGATGACGTACCTGCTCATATGTCCAGTTATGCATGCCTATGTCATTTACCCGATGGACAAGCTCTTGCCACAGTGCAGTCCGCTCATGCTGGTCCTGGCTGGTTCTAGAGAACAGCAGGGCATACTGCTGCACCAGGCTGGATGTTATAACCTCTTTCTTTGCCGTGCTATAGGCGGGATTACGATGGTGGGACATAACCCTGGAAGACAATGAAACAATATGTGTGAGCAAGTCATGTGGCACACATAACTTTCTAATGTACAGATATCAATTAACTGCCATATATATCAATCTAATGGCTGTCAGAAGATGCACACTTTCAATACCACATGTCAGTTCTCAACCCACGACTGCCTGACAGTGCCTGGCACACTCTATATATGAAACCATGTTTTGCACAGCAACTAAGTTACAACAGTATGTAATACTATACAACAGTACATGGCACACTGTATGTGACACAATGCACAGCCTAGACACAGGAGGCATATATCATGCTAATGCATCTTGAAAAGTGTAATCCATTGCAATGATTGTAAAGTCCAGTGACAGTATTACCAGTATACCACACTACTCGTTGATGGCAGATCCCTGCCTAGCATATGTGCACATTCGTGAATATAGGTGGCATACTGCTGTACTACACTATACATGTTGCTAGATACACAGTTATAACCTGTAACACACATATGACCAAGGCCATGGTACAGGCATACACACACACACACACACACATCAGACATACATACCAGACACATAGGTATGGCAACCCAGGTGACCTTTACCTGTGTACCTTACAGTACTGTGTGTCAGTAGTTACGAGACCTTATGCCTGAGGTATGTAATCTGTGAGGACTACAGGGAACACACAGAACAGTGGTTCCAATAAATGTGGATGCACACCATACTGTGCTGTTTAGACATACAGCTTTAGGTAGTACTACAGTTCATACAGGAGTTGGATTCACCAGCAGTAACACTCAATAAGCATGCATGTACTGCTTTAGCCTACAATAGGCACCCCAGTCGACAACAAGGGACTATGTCAGAATGTATGGCATACTGCTTTTTCAGCCTAGCAATTGTATACACATCTTTTGGTGGGATCACAGCTAGGACACATAATACCATGACAGAAATAGTTTCCCACTAAGCTATCACACATAAACCAAACTCTGACACATTCACCAACACATTCACCATCACACTCAGTCAACCTCACATAGCAATTATTGCAACAAGTACATGTGGGTGTGTATCACTTCATAGGTAGGTAAGAGGCTATTGGCCCTAGGGCCTATAGAAGCCTAGCCATATGCTACCATGGCGTTTGATACACAGGTCATTGCATTTCATGTGGCCCTGTCAAGCAGAGACACAGAGGTGATTGCCTGAGTGTATTCACTATCTCCCATACAATCTTCATGATTATTTATGACAACTGATAATAAGGAGCTTTGTTTGCTATGGATAGTTGGTTTGTTCCAGAGAATGGGATGTCTCTGAGATGGGAATCTATCCCTCCAGCATGTGCTGTTTGATGTGGTCAGAAGGTTTTGGTCCCTAGAGCGTGTAGCACATAGAGATTGTGATCTGTTTACAAGCAGCATGTCCAACAGCTCTGGTTTTAACATAGCTTAGTATGTTAGGCAGAGGTCTCCTCTGATTAGGCAGTATGCGACACAGTGCAGTTGTGGGTTTGTGAGATGGTCTGCATAGGGCATCTGTTTGAGGCTGGTATTACTCTTTGTGAGGTATGTCTTTGTCATTTCCAGTTGCGGTAGATGTCTTGTGAGGTACATACCACATGGGGCATTGTACTCTATAATGGGCTTTATGTGTGATGCGTAGAGGGGAACAGTGACCTATATGTCCCTGGATGACACACCTTTTGTGATGAGGTGTGACAGGTAGACAGATTACATGACTAGTGTGGCACTGTGATTATCAAAGATGAGACTACTGTCCACCTGTGTCCCATGGTCTCTTATCACACATTCGGTGTTAAGTAGACTACCACCTATGTAGTTCATGGGTATGGAGTTTTTGCCAGAAGGGATGCCAATGCAGTTTCAACATTGAGCTTGAGTCCATGGCTTTGTCACCAGGCATCTGTCACAGTAAATATGACCCTCTCTCTCTCTCTCTCTATATATATATATATATATATATATATATATATATATATATATATATATATACACATAAATATAAACATACATTGGTGTACATATAGATATACATATAGGCACATATACGGTCCATCTTTCATGGTGGGAATATCAATTATGCGAAGGTTGCGAGGTATAGTGTTATGTACTAATATTGCACAGTGTTGTGTGAAATGCATTGAAGGTGTTCTTAGCACATGTAGCTTTAGCAGGCCTCACTGGCTGCAACACTGCAAACCTGACAATTCATACCCACAGTGTTTAACCACCACATGCCATATACCAGCACTGTTTGCTGTCTTGTTTGCCACACACTACAACCTACATAGAAATATGCACACAACAACCTTCAGCAACATATATATGTCCACCCTTCACAAACAGTTGCAAAATGTCCCTTGCTCTATGCACATGTACAGATGCTAATATATCTGACACAGACAGATCTCTCCATATGTGTGAGCCATACACACACAAGGTCCACACTGTTGTAAGTCCATGGACCTCACGGTTGACCTGTTGGGCCTTGCTGCAACATGAACAGGTGTCACATGTGAGCACACAGTAATATTAGAGGGTGTATATATAGCTGCAAATGCTAGATTAGCATACTAGCCTGGTACAGCTGTTGCCAATGCTAAGCTACACGTTAATATGACTAACATGCATTTGTTACTCTGTCACATCCATGCTTATATAGCCGTATGCGCTACTCCTCCAAACAGCCATTGTACACTTTACTGTACAGAACACAGATAACATGGATCAGATGTTTGACGTTTAATGCTGAACTACATATATCACAGTCATATCCCACTGCACACAGCTACACACTGATTTCTCCATGGCAGTAGTTATGCAGGGCATCTGTGCATAGATACGTACTGCTGCCACATATGGATGATTCACAGTATGTAGAGTACTCTTCAAAAGCATCTACTACATGCCAGTAAATACATATCAGTTACTAACCTTTTCTTTGTATGGGTTGGTATTATTAAGTTCCGTGTGTGTAGTAAATTTTTTTATTTTAGATATATATATATATATATATATATATATATATATATATATATATATATATATATATATATATATATATATATATATATATATATATATATATATTTTTTTTTTTATGTTGATTTTTTTTTTTTGCTGTTGCTGTGGCTGTTGCTGTTGTTGTTGCTGGTTCTGTCTGTCTGTCTGTTTGTGTGTGCCTCTGTGTCACTCTTGGTCTCACTCTCTCTCTGTCTCTCTCTCTCTCTCTCTCTGTGGCTGCAATGAAATGATTGCATATGTGGACAGCGAGTACAGCCTGCTTTTAGAGGTATCTGCACATGTGCATGTGATGGCCTCTGCACCAATTAGTGGCCACCCTTTGGTAATTGCGTGCAGCCTGCTGTGTGGTAATTGCAGTACTCACTGTCATAGCAACCCAATGCTATAAATTGCTAGGTCAGGTAGGCGTAGGCCTTTCAGCTTCCCAAAGTTGGGCCCATGCTTGTTTGCTGTGGACACCATAGTGTAAGTCAAAAGGTTGGTATACTTCTTATATCTGAAGTTAGGGGTGTAGCCAGTGATTTGAATGTTGTACTCAGACCTGAATGTTGCCACTTCCAGTACACAGTTGACAGTGTAGAATTGTACTCACCCCTACAAATGCTAACACAAGATACATGGGAGTATTTAGTTTCTTTTCTACTTATACAATTAGCTCCCATACATACATAGTTATTGAGATGTTTTCATTTGGCACATGAACTGTTTGGGAACTGCTATACTGTGGATATTAATGTACTCACGTCTGCACAGTTTGTGCTTTTTATTTTGTTGACATTATCACAGGATGCTCATGGAAACTGGCCAATTCCAGTACTGAGTATGCCTACCTACATCCTTGCTGTACCTTAAACACAGTGGTAATTTGTACATTTGGGTGGGATACTGTGTAGTTGTAGAGTGCTGCTGTAAAATTATTTCCTGCTAGAATGTGTGGTTCTGTTATCACAGTCATGTAATACAATTCCACAACAGCTGCTGGTAAAGTTTCACAGAACAGGTTTTGTGTTATGGCATTCCTATCTTTCCTTGACATTCACACATTATGATGCATGATATATATATTTCAGCAACAACCTGCTGTATATCTACTGTGGCCTAATGGTACTTCATGCAGTCTAGTGTGTCCAAGGTCCAGGGTTCGAGACTGACAGTGGTGTTTTATTTTGCTGCTGAGCAGAACAAGGGCCCTCATATGCAAGGTGACTAAGGCACTTTTAAGCAGTTGTAAGAGGGTTTGCGTGGGTTTGCGTGATGCTTATCAATACTTAGCTAAGCACACACATGCGCACACTCACATAAGCCTGCTAACTACTGCTTAAAAGTGCTTACTCCCGCTAACCCCCGCAATAATTTCTTTGAGAGAAAAGAAAATGGGGTGATAGGAAAGTGGTGAAAAAGGGGTACAAAGAGGGTAAGACATTAGGGAAAACAGCTCGGGATGTGCAAGATGGGTGTAGGGAAGGTCCATAGCTGCCCATTTCTTTAACAGCAACAGCTGTGCATATACTAGTAATTAGAAGGGAAATTTGAAACCTTCCACCCCCGAGAGAGGGGTGGGGACAACGAAGTATGTTGTACTTCCAATTAAATTACAGTTTCTGTGTCCAGCGGACATTTGTGCAAAATGGGCAGCTATGTATGGGGCATCATTTTTTTTTTGGGAACAGATTGCCCATTCTTTTTTTACAGGTGAGAGTGGAATGTGGGGTAGGGGAAGTAGGTATATTTGGGGAGGTAGTTGGGGGAGGTAAACAGACAAGACAAACAAGATGAATACAGGAGCGGAATATGACACATGGGGGGTGAACAACATTGACTAGAAAGGATGTTTGGAAATCGCAAGCCCATGAGCCCACAGATGGCAACAGTGGAACTGACATCCCCACCCATGGGCAGTCATTACTGCACCTTCACAGCCCAGAGGGTGGCTGTGCTGGGGGCTGCATAGGAGGGCAGGCTCACCCATGAGTCATGCCACTCTCGCCTCAAGCTGGCGTAGAGGATCAGCGACTGAACGCCGGATCTCCCTATGCACCACAGCCCGGACCGTTCGGAGGGTGATAGGTGGCCCTCCTCCGGCCATGCTTGCATGGGGGGATGAGCTCCGTCCCCTGCATTGCTTCCACCCGAAGGTGGCACAGAGCCAACTGAGGAGGAGGTCCCAGGCTGGACACCGGGCCTGCTGGTGCCAGGAGCCATTGCCAGCTGAGGTGGGACAGGTGGGTCCGTTGGGACCGGCCTTCCCATACGTTCTATGTTTAGGAGGATTTAATGACATTATGGGTTGGTAATAGCCAACAGCATTCCAAATTAGTTGTAATAGCATGCAGTAATATTCCCATTAACCCAACACACCAGAGTTCCAACAGTTGAACAGCAAGCATAACACATGCGTATATAGAACAACAGTGGACATTCCAACAGCATGCAGGATTGATTGGTGGCAACAGGCTACCAAGATGGTGGTGTTTGAACAGAGCACATGCATCAAAGTAAATGCAGATATTTATAAAACAATAGGATATATGTCCCAACAAATGTTTTGAGATTAGACATACCCACTGAGGTGTGGAATTGCATTGTTTATGCGCATACAGTAAGGTGTAAAAAGATACCTCCATTAACATCTTATATGTACTTATAGTTCACACTACATTCCTATTGACTGCAGGTGTATATCCCCTACATGTATTATTACACTAGGCAATGTGCATTAAGTTGTGTAATGGGTTTGGCTAGTTCCTTATATAAATGACCTGTATCTGACATACTAACTGTCCAGGATGCAGATGTTACTGCTACATATTTATATATTTTATTTATATTTATATATCTACAAATCTGGATGTGTTCATGTGACATTATCAGTTATATTTCTACAGCCCCCTACATTTCTAGCAACACACTCACATTTCTGGGGAACTCATTAACAAGCTACTTGTGTGCCAGATTTACCTATGCATGCCAGCCATTAACCAACAGTTGAGGACTGTATATATATGCTTCACAGCTACTGATACTCCCTTCATCCACTTTATATGGACCTGCCCAACTGTGTGTTGACAGCGCTTAATACAACACTGCTATTTATATAATGCAAGAGTACAACAACATTTCAAAGTAAGTGACACGGACACGCTCCAGGTATTATACCTTTATTAATTACATTACACACTTTCCTAGAGGCTCTCTCACTTACTTGATATTACAGTGCATGCAGAAGACTTATTCAAGATGTATTATACCTTTATTAATGGGTTACAACACTCTTTTTCAGGGTCTCTCACTTATTTTATATAACAGTACATGCAGAGATATTATTCGGGACGTATTTTACCTTTATTAATGGGTTACAACACTCTTTTTCAGGTTCTCTCACTTATTTTATATAACAGTACATGCAGAGAAATTATTCAGGGCATTCTATGCCTTTATTATTGGGCTACAACACTTTTATTCAGGCTCTCTCACTTATTTTGTATAACAATACATGCAGAATAATTATTAACCTGCCTGGTGGCGCAGCTTTAGCAGCCTATCTGCATAGGCTTGCTGATTCACAGCATGGACACCTGTGGCTGTGAAGTAAATAAAGGGATATTGAGACATACCTGTCCATTATATAGACTACAATAGCTATTCTTACATACTCCATTCCATGGTTACCTACTCAGTAGTGGGGCATTGTCATTTCCATGGGCCTCCTGTATCCACTGGTTCAGTTGGTCCTGCTTCCGTCTCTTTAGGTCTGCATGGTGGTGTCTGACCTGCTCACCAGTCTGAGGGATACCTGTGGCACTGGTGAGATCATGTACTAGACGGTTCCAAGCCTCCGCTTTGTACTCCGTGCCTTGGAACTGGCCCTGCAGGAGTCTTGCATCATGATGATGGACAAGGAGCCAAACCATCAGTTTTGACTCCTCAATGCCCCACCGTTGCGCTCGAAAATGAGAGCCCTCTCTAGCACCGGCCACTCTGACTGCAGATGGGAGCTACAACCAGTTATGGTGATTATTCCCCCCTATGGGGCTTAAATATGGCTCATTTCCTGCACTTATTTGTGACTGGCCAGTTACGAAAATTCTCAGCTGAGTGCAAACCTGCTTAGCACTGAGTAAACTTTCATTAATATGTATATGTATGTTGACAGTGCATGACCAGCAAAAGCTGTCGTGGCTTAGTGGTTCTGTACTTTGATTATGATGCACAGTATCCCGGGTTCGAAGCCTGTCATTGCTTTACTGGCCTGACCGGCTAGGAGGTGTAGCTATGTTTAGCCGACTTTGCTCTACTTTGCCCAACGTTGCTCTACATTGCTCTACATTGTTTGACGTTGTCCAACATTGCGCTAGTTAGTGCGGTACGCAGCTCCACGCAAACATGTTTTGTATGTGCGAGTTGGTGCGATGTGCAGCTACGTGCAAATCCATTGTGCTAGTTAAAGCAGTGCTAAGCTATGGGCGATTATTCTTAAATGTGCTTAATACTGGTAAACGTTGCTTAGTAGTGCTTCACATTGCTTAAGATAGGTTACGTATGCATTCATTAGTATGCATGACCGTTTCACCTTCTTATATATATTTAAAATAACGTTCACTACTACATAGGCCATTGCAATGCATTTTAATTGTATTTAAAAGGTAAATGTCAGGAATTATTTTTATGCACAGATTTCCTACTGAAAATGGAAAGGGGAGTGGTGGGACTCAAACCGGGAATGCCTCCTCTTTGTGCAAAGGCTCTACCACTACACTGTTGCAATTTGCCTTAATTCGCATATTAGTAGTTTATTATCCTCTTCGATGTCTAAATTGCTTACTGTAGCTAAGCAATGGGCACACCCGCGCACACACGTGCAAATACGTGCAGCTATTTCGTGAATAATAAAAAAATTTTTTTTTACATTTTATTTCATTTGTACAGGGGTTTTGAATGTGGGGGAGTGTAGTGTTGGGGGTATACACATTTGAGCAGACTCGTTCATATCTGCTGACATTTGCAGATTTAGGCACTTGCAGGAGAGTGGATATTTATACTGCTCGGCAGTCTGACACACCCCCTGAACTCCTACATGGTCCGTGTTAGCCTTAGAGTTGACTCAGCACGCCCTCATGAATATGCATAGCACGCTGACGTCATACACTTAGGCGGCCGTTTCCGAGTAAGACTTAGTCTTACATGGAGGATTACTGAATCCCCCCGCTGTCTTTTGTTGATGTACTACAGCAATTCCAGACCCACATATCTCTTGCAGAAATAACATGATGTAATGCCTTCATGTAACCACATATGTCACAGTTTTAATGACATTTCTATCTTGGTGCATTCATTCTGTCAAATGTCATGTATTGCCTGCTGTGAAATGCTCATGTGCTCAACTTTCACATTATGTGCCTGTTTGCATTGTTGTGTTTTAAACTGTAATACATGAATGACATGTACCACAGTAATAATGTACCCATTTACATTGTGAGAGTCCTCCTTGATCCCTTTCATGTCAGAGATTGTTTACCAAATGAACATCTTATGTAATAAATTAGCATAGGTGGATTGTCATGTTAGTCGTAAGACTTCCACTGTGGTGCTTGCAGTTCATCCTGATGTCATTATTCAGTACAGTCACATCACTTGCTGTTCAATTCCTTAAAGGAGCAACATTATATGAATCTACTGACATTACATAAAAACCATTGTATCTAGCTAGTCATGTCAATTTTTATGCTGGACAATGATATATCATCACAGGTTGTGACTGCATGGCAGTGAAATGTTTATTTGGGACATGTTGTGGTGTGTGTGCTACACTGGCACAAGCATTGAGCATTGGCTTTTATAGCATACTTACACAGATAGAATGGTGTTCATTTTTGAGACAGCATGTGTCCTACATGATGAAAGCAGCTTCCTTGTCAAAGAAGCAGGCATACTGTAATGCTCAGTGTTGTGTGGCTAGTAGCACAGGTAGCTCTTTTCCGGTATTGTGAATAAATATGATTGTTCATATTATATTCATACTTCCTGTGTTGACACACATATTTGTGACAGCTTCCATTGCTATTTGATGTGACACATGCTATCAATACAGGCTCTGGAGAAAGCCTTGTATAATAATAAGGGGTTTGAATCTGATAATGTGTGTCTGTCAGATAAATGTGTCAGACAACAGTGACTTACTCACACTCAAAGGGCCAACTTTTTCAGGCATGTTTATACCAAGTGGTTTATCAGTACACCTTATAAGGGATGCTCATGCTGTATGCCCTTTGAGGGTATTCTTCCTTACAAGACCAATATGCATATGTCTGTGGTGCCCATGATTGTTATGCATCTCTCTGATATCTGTGTTTAGGCATGCATTTAAAAATGCCAAGGTGCAAATACTTTTTATACTTTCCTTGCTGATATGCATTAACTATTCACAAGATAATTGTGCTCTATATTGCATGTCTTCTTCCAGAGATGTATTTAATACTGCAGTTGTTTCTGTCACACTATGGAACGTAATCACAGATGTGAATTTTCATAAATGTTTCTTACTGTATAATATTGTGAGACCATCAGAAAATGCGATTTGTCTTCTGTTATAACACTTTCTGTCACATTGCTTGCTGTTGCATTGCTTTCATGTTACTGTTCCCTGTAATCACATGTTACCTTGCCCAGTAATACTATGTCCCACTTGGTTCTAAATCAACAATGGCAAAATTGAACTCCTGACGTGTCATCCTCTCTATCCTGTTATTTATGTACATTGCTATTTATAAGATCGGCATGCAGCATTTACATAACCATATGACACTTGATTTTCTACTACATGGAAGATCAGCCCCTTTCCTACTGGTGCACTGTCATTTCTTTGCATAAACATGCCCATTTGTGAGTCATCTTAAGGCTGTAAGGTCCTTTTCTACTTGTGTATGAATGGTAAGCTAGATAATGCAGAGGTGCTGACAGGTTGCATAACTAAATTCCCTGTATATACATCTTTATGTGTAATAACCACAATCTATGCATCTATCCGTTCACACATCTTTTCCCCTTGTAAACTGCTATCTCATGTCAGCGTTTAATTGGCATGTATATTACAGACCTCACTGTTTTGCCAGAGATGTTCTGCATCTCTCTCAGATGTTCATATATTGGCAAAGATCTTCTCCACCCTATAACACCTTTCCTAGGGAATGCCAACTGGATAAACTTACCTACATAATGAAACAAACAAAATAAAATAGCATAGTATTACTGATCAATGCTAGGATCCTAAACAATAAACTTCACTCTGTATAAGCTGTCCTTATCTTGGAAGGCATAGACATCTTGCTGTCATTTGCAATAGTGGTCAGCCAGAGACCTTTAGAAGTGGCTTTGACTTCAGTGAAGTAGATACAAAACCAGAGGGCTCCCAGCACCAAGCCCTGGGGGGAATCCACTGGTGACTAGTGTTTTGTGGAAGTAGCTCTCCTATTCTGATCTCTTGCATTGTAGTGCCTGAGACATAGTTTAACGTCACAGACAGTGCTCTAGTTCTGCAAGGCTATTATGCCTTCTATACCTTTAGTTCAGCTACTTCACAGGAGAGAAAGAAAATTGTAGCTGTCTCAGTTTTCTCCATTTTAAATTCAAATCTAGACTGGTTAAATATCTAGGTGCTCTAGAGCTTTTTCATGTCAAAATCAGTCTCAGGAATGTCTCTTACCATATATTGGTTAGCTGTTAAACCCTCCCAAAGACCCAAGAATGACACAATGCATACCTTTAAGAGATAGAGTATCTCTGTATCAATCCCAACACTGTTGTCCTAGGTGATATCATCTACTCATCTGGACTGGGAAACTAATATCTTGACTACTGCATAAACACAGAGATTCTGGGGCTTTGCCACCACAAATGCCCTGGAACAATTAGACAGGCTATCAACAACAGAAAATAATATACTGGACCTGATCCTTATCAATATGGTGGCATCTTGAACCATCCTTTGTGTATGTTAGTCACTTTTTAGGTCTGATCACAAAGCCATTCTACATAAAATAAAATTAAAACTAGAGGCATCTATCAGGCATGGTTTCTTTAGAAACTTCTCAAAGACAAACAACCTTCTCCAAGTGCATCTTGACAAAGTTCAAAACCCTGTCAAACCCTAAAAATTCTTCTACTTATGCAGAATCTTTCACTATAGAGCTATACCAGCATGCTGACAGTTGCACTGATGCAGTTGTACCCTGCAGGAACAAGCACAGGTCAAACCCCAGAAGCAACAACTCTCACCCCCTCCACTGGAACTGGAACATAAGCAAACTATATACCAGAAAAAAATATATATTGGCCAAAAGCAAAAAGAGAATCTCTAGTAATAACTGGGCTTTCATGATTTAATTAAACAAAAAACTCAGGAGCCATGTTTAAGGCTACATAACAAATATTAGGAGCGCAATGCAGCAATGCAGCAATGTCCTAAGCTGATAGTGAAAGATTTTGCCTTTGCTGAAGCTTAAGACATTGCTAACCTACTGGCGGACAAATCTACTTCGGATTTTATTCCCCTCCTCACCACCCATCAATTCCACAAGAAATATCTGATACTGACATCCTCCCAACCATTACACAAGACCAAGTCCTAAAAGCACTTTCAAGAGCTACAAAATACGACATCTATGGACCCTGACAATATCACCAGCTGCATCCTGAATGAAGTATGAGTCACGATTTAACTAAGCTGCTAACAGCACTGTTCAGCTTCATCCTTAATACAGGCTATGCACCAAGTGAATGGTGAATAGCAACAGTCATACTACTGTGTAAAGGAGGATCCGCCACTGATTTAGATAACTACAGATCTATAAGTCTAACAAGCCTCTTTTGCAAAACCAGGGAAAGTATTATCCTGGAGTTAGCTAACAAGGACACAGGTAACCTCTAAACATTGGATTGATCTTAGTTCAGATTAGTTATGCGTACACAACCTGGTTGACTTCTTTGAAAGAGTCAGCAAAGTAATGGATACAGGTAAAACTGTGCACGATCCTTACCTTGGCCTGGCAAAAGCCTATGACATTATCCCTCACTCAGGCACAGTAGAAAATGTAAGCAAACTAGGAACAAAATCCTGTGTCACCTAATGCCTTACCAACTAGCTCATGGATAGAATGCAAGAAATCAAAACAGGAGAGCTACTTCCACAAAAAGACTAGCCACCAGTGGAATCTCCCAAGGCTTGGTGCTGGAAACCCTCTGGTTTTGTATCTACTTCACTAAAGTCAAAGTTACTACTAAAGGACTCTGGTTGACCAATATTGCAAGTGAGAGCAAGATGACATGACAGTGATTAAATCACCAAAAGGGTTAGATATCCTCCGGAAAGGTTTAATCCAAACTACAGCCGGTGACAAAATCACAGATTAATGCTAAATGCCAAAAATGAATTACTGTTACCTTTGTCAAATCAGCATCCCAGGGAAACTACCACAATTGGAATACGCCTCTAAGACATGATCCTATAGTTGTGGATTTGGAAACATATGTCGATTGCAATTTGACCTTTGATCAGCATGTGTCCACACTGGTGGCGAAGTACTTGTATGTTACACAGCTTATAAACCAAGTGATTGTTTCTTTGCCTAGGAATGCCATTGTTCTCCTATACTCAGCCCTCATAAGGCCAGTCATAGAATGTAACACCCTCTTTTGCATGTATGTGTCCATAAATATGCAACAACTTTAATGCCAGCAGAGATTCCTTACTAATGGGAAACTATTCTTACACAACTTATCATACATGGACTGTTTCAAAGCCATATCACTATATTCGGTCTCTTCAGACTGCTAAGAGAGACCTATGTCTGGCATGCAAGATCATCACTGATTCTGTCCTGACAGATGTACTGTGCATTAGCAAACTGAACATCATTAGAAATACTCTGTCCAGGGATTTGAACCTCTTCTGTGACATCATAGGAATAGTTTGGAGAGATAGCTAGATTTCACAAAGGATACCACTGTTCTGGAATCAACTAACCATCCACATTGAACAAAGTTCATCACTCTCTATATCTAAGCATAATTTGGACCTATGATTACGAAATAGAAAATCTATCCCCCCAACATAATAATAAACCAAAAACCAAGGTGAACTAGAGCAGCATAAAAAGTAAATCAATTTAATAAATGTTAGCACTTTCGGAAATAGACAATGCTTTTCCTTCATCAGACAAGCAAAAAACAATTAAGGGTTCTTTTAAGCTTAATAGTCTACGTAACAATTAATCAATTAAGTCAAAAAGTACTCCATTTTAAAATTGAAAAATAGATTGATTAAAACCTTCCAAAATATTAAAAGCCCTGATAGAACTGAATAAAAAGAAGGTTAAACACATCGCAGTAAGCCCTAATTTAACAAAATTTAAATTTCACATTATTCACCACAAAAAAAGGAAATGCTTGCAATAATAACTATGTAGTAACAAACTACTACATCATAATTATTAAATAGAACAAAAAATATATAAACATATAACCAATCAATAATAAGTCACTAGGCTATTGACAACCCTATAAAAATAAATAAAAAGATGCCAATATATAAATTCATCTTTTTAAAGCCAAGAGCTTAAGAAAACATTTAATTGAAACTGTTTCATTAAGACCTGGAGGCAGGTAGGCTGCAGTATTAATTTGCCACCTCAATTCCTCGATTTCAAGTTTGATTTGCCAAGGGCCACCTCTCTCATCAACCTCTATCTGCTTTAATACAGTGAACTTAAAGCTATGATTTGGAAATTCTTCATTAAGGACAGGCAGCCCTCTAGACTGGTTTGACAGCATGATGCACTGGAATTACTCCAGGTGAAACTGACATTTTGGGGGTCAGAAAGTATGGAATTATCCTTAAACAGTGGCAAACAGATTAACCCATTAAGAAAAACAATGTATGCTAATCAACCTTCTTACCTGGAATTCCTCTTATAGAAGCCTAGGTATTCCCCACTAAGCCGGATTCATGTTTTCAGAGAAAAAAAACTTTCAGTTTAGCTAAACACTCTCCAAAATGTTGGAATAAACTACCTAATGACATATCTACAGGACACTATCTGCACCATCACATGATTTCTTAACTTTTACTGAAAAAAATTCAGTCTTTCTTTTATATTATACAGAGTAAAACTGTGTTTCTGTTTTTGTGAATGTATTGCCATTTTATATATTATAATCTGTTGTATACTATTTTTTTAGGAAACTGAGGATCTTTATACTTACAGATTCCTTTTTACATATCTTTGGCTACATCATACAGGTTAATCAAATGTCTTGTTTTCTATTTCATCCTTTTGCTAATTCATTTTGCCTGAGGCTCATATTTTCATTTTAGCACACATATATCAGTTAAACAAATCACTTTATGCTTATAGTGAACAGTCATATTTAAGAGTAACTTTCTTGAGATATTTTAAACTTGTTGCAAACACCATGGCTCTTACAAGCCTCTAGTCTAAATAAAACTGATTTATTCTCTATATCCCTCATGTTGTATCAGCCTAAATGCTATTGAGAAGGTTATACACTAATGATCAGATGATGTGATATGATTAGAATTGTAGGAATTTAGGTTGTTTTGGAAAGACAAATCAATATTTACTTCATTAATCCTATTATTGGTATGATGATCAAAATGGGAGTGGACAAAGAATGCCTACTGTATTTGTTACAGCTGCGCAGTGTAGCAATTTGTAGAATGACATCAATTTGTGAATATACTTGACAAGTGCTGACAGTCTCAGCTTATTTCTTAAATGAAATCAATCATCAAGCATTCTTAAGAGTATTGAAATTCCCAATGTTAACATTTCCCATTACATAATGTCAAATACTGTGAAATACAGAACGTGGTTTGTTTAATTCCCATATCAAAGTGGAAATAAAGGCTCACAACAGAAATAATTCTTTCTTCTGCATTTATATTTATGACTGGCAATGGACCCATCTTAGCTGAATATTGTTGGGGAACATAAGGCGTAATTGTTCTTCATCTTATAAAGAATAACTATCCACTACCACTTCAACATCTGTTTCATTACTCAGTTGCAGACACAAGAAGCTAAAATCCAAATCTGTGTAAATTTATGTGCCCAATTTCAGATAAGTGAGTTTGCAGAATACAAACAATGTGCATGTGTCAAATATTTATCAGATAAAATAGTGCACTTTAATGAGTGACTGTGCATCCTTGATATTAAGAACTTGTGATACTTCTGTTTCTTCAGGATTAACCCAGAGATGCTTCTAGATGTCTAATACAGCATGTTTTTTATTGGCATAGACAACTGTAAAACCAATATACATACAAGTTAATTGAATATGCATCCTAAAGTCTACAAAATAAGCTGTACAACATTAGGATATATGACCATTAGGATATATTTAGCACAGCTGGAGATATTAGCTTTGTTCAACATTACTTATGCTCATTATTATAATATTTAACTTTGTAAAACATTACATCAATATATCAGCATAGATATAATTGGTTAGCCTCATTTGAAAACTTACAGCAGGATGAAGAAAGGCTGCTAATAATACATGTGTAGCTTGAGTAGTTATTGACATATTGTAAATTGAGTCAAAACATTCACATAAGTAGTCACATCTTTTATGTAAATAATAACGACCAACAGGGTATAAGTTATGGTGCAAATAATGCCCGCTCAGGTGTGTTATGAGGTCCGATGTCCTGGAAGGGAAATATTTACACAGCAACACACACACTAGAGGGCATTACCATACTTAGAGAATGGGCTAGCTGTAAAATTGTTGTCTTTTACTATTTTTTATTACTATTTTTATATATTTTTGATGTAAAATAGTGCATCCTTCTAATGTTTCAAAGTTGGTTTAGTATATTTAAATGGTGTTGGAGAAAGCATTTTACATCCAAAATATAACATTTTTTAAAAATATCCAGATATTTACTTTATTTTTCAGTCCCTTGCTCCTAAAATATGTGGTTTGTTGCCAGTCATTGGAGATTGTAGTCAGTAAATGACATATGTTTGACTTTCAGACTTTATTTCCTTCAAAATATGCATGCTAACACAAATCCTGTTATTTAAGCTAATTTGTAATTTTATAAGAGCAATCACCGGGAATCATGAAGTTCGGTGCAAGGACAGTGTTAGCCTTGCACCGTGCATGCGGCGTAGAGATGGAGCAGCAGCACCATATGCATATTAATGAAACCGTGCTGCCGCACCATCGATATGCACCAGAAATGTGTGCGAGTGCAGTGGGTGTGTTTAAGCACTGCACGGAGGCGTTAACTTGTCGGCTACAGTCGCGCAACCTAAAATGCTGACTAGTACAGCCTGCCTCTAATAGTAATCACTCTTGTCAGTGTCCTGAAGTGGATACTGAAATGTATACAAAGCATACAAGAGAGTTCCGTGAACACCAAAATAAAATCAAAGGAGTAAACACAAAGGAACATAGCTGAATGTTGAGCCCCCATCCCTCGAACAATGACATTTAAAACCCCCTGTCCGTATTTCATTGTAGTGTTGATTGTTATACCAAGTGGAAGCGAAACACAGCGTGTTTGCGCACCGCTGCCCTTTGCTAAGCATAGCCCAATGGTTAAGGTTACCACCTGCCCCACTTTGCGAGGGACAGTCCCTCTTTGGGCAGTTGTGTCCTGACAAAAAATATTAAAAATGGCAAATGTCCTGAGATTGTAGGACATAATTATTTCCTATATTTTATGTAATAGTTGCATAAAACAGTTATTCTGTATCTAAAATACCTAAATGTTATAAGAAACAGAATAAGCAACTAAAATGCTACAAGAATAAGCTTTTTTTTAGGCAAAAAAGTTAAGTTCTATCCTTTGTACTGACCGTATGTATGTTTTGGCCTGTAAAATCTGATGTTTGTACCAAAAATGTCCCACTTTGGCCATTTGAAAAGGTAGCAACCCTACCAATGGTCAGAGCATTCGCTCAATATCTGCCCATTCGTGGTCCGAGTCGTCCTTGTTTGGATGGCCCAAAGATGAATGGGTATTACATGGGTCAACTTAGTGTGTCATGAAAGATAAGTATTTGCATGTACCTATGTCCATAAAGTAAAGCATGTGGAAGACCAAATATGCTAGGGTTGTCCTCACAACCATATTGGTACCAGAGATATGTAGAGTACACAATGTGTACTGCTGTCTGTGCCATGCGCCAGCAACCAGAGAAGGGATGGATGGTGTGTTTGTGGAATTTGGGGGGGGGTGACGGGTAATGTAATAATATGCCAAGGGGAGACTGGGTCGGGTGCGCAATAGGTGAACTGGAGGTGTACGAGGGAGCAGTGGATGAATCAAAAAGGAAACCAAAGAACATACATTCACATCCCCAATACACCCTGACAGGCCATACTGCAGAACACAATCCCACAAACATATGAACATTAAAATGTGTGATACACATGTATAGAAATGGTACCGGCTCACACCCACGTAATGGTCTGGCCTGAACTGAGCCATCCAACCCCTACACACCTGGATACATAATTGAAAACCCATCATCCCCTCCACAGCACACCACCCCCTCCTGCTGAAAGTCCACCGAACCCACCCATACTCAGGCTGCAAGCTTGGGTCAGCCATATCTACACATCGTGCCCCCTACCCACATCTAGTAGGTTGTCTCACCCTAGGCAGTCTCAGGCTTGCAAACTAGGTATCCCATGCATGTATAACCCTCCCTCATTTTCATATAGCCAAAAGAATGGAAGTCATTGGCGTCCACAATTTTTGGGCATCCCTCATGGGATAAGTGTCTGTTCTAAAGATTAGACTTGGTGGCACAACACGATGTCCAGCCCTGTAGACATCTGGACACAAGTTGCATTAGCAGTAGTTGTCCACAACCCTGCTCAGCCTCCAGCCGGTCCTGCATAACCTACGACCCAGGATTAAACACCTGACCGTGATGCATGTTTCCCCATGTGCATTATCAGGGATATATACCTTTCACATGTTCCCTAGAAGCTT
>NC_056731.1:138891314-139051314 GCF_019279795.1 Protopterus annectens
GGAATGTATTCCATCATGTAGATGTATGTGTGAGTGTTTATGTCTAGGATATAGGTACATACATATATAGAGATATATCAGAAACATACCATGTGACAACAAAACATTACAAATGAATGAAAAGGGAAACACCAGCGACGCCTGTATTATGTAGTGGTGTTGTCCTATGTAATATCAAGACTCCCTCAGACAGACATGTGTCAGTCATACACGCAAACAGTTGTACATTGGCCATATACATCAGTCTGTGCATGTAATGTACATTAACACAACAGTAACTGTCCAGTCATTATGTGAGAACAGTACTCTTGCAAGGTGCTGTGTGCAGCATCATCATCATGATAAAGGTAAATGGGGTAACCATAGAGGGACCGGTAGTGTTGTGTGTGCAATGGGGTCATCCGCATTACATGTACCTGGAACATTTAGGATTGATGTGCATACCAGGATCATGCCCCTGAGGGACAGGGGTGAGGATAACAGGAATATGTTGTGATGCATATTACAAGGGTTGCATATGTCTAGTGGGTACGTGTGTGAAATGGACAGCTATGTATGGAGCAAATGTTGTCCTAGGAACCGATTGGCCTTATGTTTCCGTAGGGTGAGAGTGGGATGTGGGGGAAGGAGAGTAGGTATGCCCGTGGAGGATAGGTAGGGTAGGATCACACGCAAGACAGCATACAGGGTCAGTATATGACACATGTGGGGGAATACACCTCGGATGGGGAGGGGTTTTCAGCATTCACAAGCCCATGGGAACAGTGGGATAGAGGTCCCCAGCCATGGGCAGCCACCACTGCACCAAAACAGCTGCAAAAGAGGCAGTGCTGGGGGCTGTCCAGGAGGGGTGACCTCACCCTGAATGTGACACTCCACCCTTGAGCTTGTGGCCTCAGAAACCCTTATTGAGCCCCCAACGCACCACGTCCAGGACCGCATGACAGCGGACATGTTCCTGTCTGGCTCTGCTCCCAGGGGGGACAGGCCCCATCCTCAGTGGTGGTACCACCAGAAGGTGGTGCAGAGCCAACAGAGGTTGAGGTCCAAGGCTGGGCCACAGATGTGCTGGTGCCCGGTGCCATGGTCAGCTGAAGTGGGACAGGAGGTTCTGCCAGGACCTCCAAACCCATACAGCCTATGGTGTTGCAGTTTAAACACAGATATGGCTTAGTAATAGACAACAGCATTCAGGATTACTTACAACGGTATGCATAGATATGACCATCAACCCAACACAACAGATGGTATACATTTGCAGAGGGAGCACAACACATGCATATATACTGCATGCCATCTGTACAAAGTGTATAAGACGTGTGATGGCAGCTATGAACAGTGGCCCATTACTGGCTTGCCACTGAGAACCCCAGAGAGTGTCTGTCATGCCACAGTTTCATGTGATATATGTCCAGTCAGGGATGCAATGGCAGTAACACATCCCTATCACCATGTACTGGCAGCAATCCTCACACTATGCTCCTACTGTGCACAGATGTGTGTTCAGTGTGTAACACAGGAAACAAATGGTTCCACACACTGACCAGTTCACAGATGGCCCTACAGATGCGGGTCCCTCATGAACAGAGCACTGTCATGTCAGTTATAAAACATGCAGAATAGCCATTACCACACACATGTTAAACAGGCAGTAGTCTCAGTGAAGCATAGCTACACTTACATGCTGTAGTCATGTCTGGCACATCACCCTCCTGTCTTTAGGCTAATTTCCACTGTGAATGATGTTTGAGGAACATCCAGATATCATCTGTGATGGTGTTTCCAAACACCACATCCAGGTACCACTCACAGGGATTGTCATGGCCAAACACCAACATTATGTTCCTAGATATTGTACTGTGTTTATCATGCGAATGGCTATGGGAACGTCAAGACAGCTTTTCCACATGCAATCAGCTAGAGGAGGACTGCAATAGGTGCAGATGCCATCACCTGATCATGTCGATCACTTACAATACACATGCTACTGCTGAGCAGGTGTACACCTCCACATCCACCAGAGAGTGTGTGGGAGGGATAAAGTGCATCAGAGAAGGGCTTGGAGACTAAAACCTAAGCATTGTCTGTCGCACACCTACCAGTACAAGGGTCAAACCCCTGACTGACTAGTCATTACTATTGCAAGTGCATGCAGTTACTACATGTGCCACAAAGCCGACATGTTGCTGTGCTGTAAGAACATATATGTGTGTTGGTGAGAGATATGTACAACAGAGATATAGTAGACATACATTAGGTGTAGTACACATGGCTGTCCACGTGAATGGATGCCATTGTCACCACAACCACACTCTCTAATGGACTTGCATTGACACTCTTTGCCAGGGCCACAAATACACTCCCTAACTACTTAGTTTGCCACACTGCAGTAATGCACAAGTACTACATGCACCACAGGGGATATCTGGAGGTTATATGGGTTAGGGCATCTGAACGTGTTTGACATCTGTTGGTATGCCAATGGGAGTTATACTGGGAGTGACTGTGGTTGGGAGTATCATAAGCCACATGCAAACACAAGGTGCCAGTACTGACATGCATGTATGCATTGCTTCATGGGTGTGTAGTGGTTGACTGTGCAAGATGGCTGTACAAGGCTGGGTGAGGGGTAATCTTGGCATCACACCACCCGACAATGGTATGCAGTGTGGTAAAGGGGTGTAGTGTCTGCAATGCCCCACACAGATGTGTACTGCATGAACTGCCCTGCCATCCTGGTTACCATTGTGTATGGCCATAGCTTTGCAATGCATGCCATGTCTGTGTTTGATAGTCCTTGACATGGACATTGCCTGGGATGTGCATGTCCCACAATACTGTACAGTGACATGTACAGGTGTACCTGGTATGGCAGGCACATGTTGTGGACACAGACTGTTATCCTCCAATATGCCAATACTGGCCTGGTGTGGTGAAACCTGCTTATAGTAAGCATGTCGACCCTGCACCTGCATTGATAGCATGATACAGGTATTCCCTGATGTCAGTGACATTTGTCCATACAGGGCACATGTGTACAGCATTGTATGGCCTCTGTGGATCACATTTGATGGCACCACATATGTTGCAGGCATCCAGTGGGGAACATAGTGAAGGCACATTGTCTGCAATTGTGTGCCTATTGTACTGCTGTACAAGGTGCCATGTTCTCTGCAGCCCACTGCAATGACACCATGCCTACTATCTGTCATCAATGTGCATGGTACTAGCAACATAGCAGGATATCCTAGGCAAGTGTGTTTGTGTATGACATATGGGTTCAGGACATATACCGGGTACTAGTCAGGTTGCATACTTTGTTCACCAGGCCTTTTGCCAGATGTAGGGCTATGGTTTGCCAACACAGTCCCATGGCTGACTGACATCTGTATGCCTCGTGAGGTGGGCATTGTGTCATAAGACGGACACTAGAAGATCTGCTCCTCAACATGTCCAGTGGTTAGGCACTCAAAGTCACCCCCACACAGGATCTGACAGTCAAACACACATACCTGCCATGTCCTGGATTCGAATCCCTACCTACGTAGTGTATCACACTGCAGCAATACGCATTTATGGCACGCACTATGGAGAATGCCAGGTTACAGCAGTCCTAGAGGTGTATTTCTAGGTGTGTGACATCAGCAGGATTGCCAAAGGTGAGTATATGACTTGTGCAGAGTGTGAGTACTCTAAAGGCATTGGTCTGTTCTCAGGCAAACGGACACATACACACACATACACACACACACACACACACACACACACACACACACACACACACACACACACACTCACAGTTGGCAAGTCTGGGATTACAACACTGGCATAACTACTCTATCACACTACAGTAATATTCAGTTACAGAACGCACAACAGAGACTACTGGTCTACGACGTTCCCAGAGGTGTATTTCTAGGTGAGTGACATCAGCAGCATTCACAAAACAAAACCAAAGTGGTACACCAGGCAGACGAAATGATCGAAAAAAGCAGTATTCACTTCACTTCTATATTCCAAGAACAGAGTAAGCGCTTTCACGTTAAACAATAACACTTCATCAGACTTCAATTACACAAGAGAATTCATCACATTTAAATATCCTTGCCAATCAAATAATTAATTGGTTAATCAACATTTAAAGATATAATAGCATCACTTCCATAAAACGCTGTTGAATTTCTTAAACAAAGTTATATGATACGTTGATAAGCATAACAATATAGAATGCATTCAACTAACTTATGTTATATCAAAAACAAAAATATATTGCTATTACTTAATTATTAATATAAAATATGTGTATAGGATATGAAATATTAAAACTATGTATTCAAAAAATATATAAATATGTAACTATATATAAAATCTGATGACAAGAAAAATAAGTTATTATATACATATAGATCATATGAGTGTAAAAATATAAATAACATATTTAAAAACACATATACAAAAACTCTATAGACAAATGTTTAAAAAACCCACAAAAAATTAATGCTTGAGTGGACGTGCTAAAAGAAATGGTTTGAGTGTTACTTTATTATTCAAACCAAGACCCTGAGAGGCTTGTAGTCTGATGATCCACCTATTCTCCAGCTCCTCAGTTCAATTTTTTATATTCCCCAGTCTACATGTCTTATGCACCAATTGAATAACCCTAAAACTAAACTTGTGGTTGATTCCATGTATTAATGTATGCTTGGCAAGTGCATTATTGTCATTTTCCTTATTGATTGCATAACGATGTTCCCTGATCCTTTCGCGCAAAGTTCTAGTGGTAATGCCTACATAAAAACATTTGCAGATCTGACATTCTGCCAAATATATAAGATCACGAGATCTGCAATCAGCATAAAAATCAAAGGTAAATTCACGCCCCATTGTCAGATGTATATATTTATTACCATTGTTACCATTATGAATATATACACATTGCTTGCATGACCTACATGGAAAGGTTCCTTTCCGTTGGGACAATGGAGTCACCATAGTGTGTGTAGATTCATAGCAAAGGAGTCTCTTTAGTGGCAAGTTTGTTTTTTCCTGACATCAGCAGCATTGCCAAAGGTGAGTATATCATTTGTATGGACTGTGGGTAGCCTATAAACTATTTCTCTCTACACAGTCTGAGACAGACAGATGCACACACATTCACACACACAATTGGCATGTCTGGGGTTAGAACTACTACCTAACTAGTATAACACTACAGCAGTATGCAGTTATGAGACGTGCCATGGAGATTACTGAGCTACAGCTGTCCCAAAGGTGTATTTCACAATGGATGACCTCATCAGGCTTATCATAATACAGCTATGGGGAGGGCAGTGTATGCATGGGCCATAACCCAGTCATGTAGGGGTTGACATGCCACATGCGGGCACACACGAGGCCATATGTCACAAGTACGTGTATACAGCTGCTAGATGATTATTTCCCTGTACAGTCACGTTGCACAGCTGGCACATGCACCACATAGTCTGACATGCTGACAGAAACAGGTGGCTTGTATCTGCAGAGAACAACATCTGCACCTCATGTGTTTGGGGCCCTTTGGCTGTGTGCTGGATATGAAAGGCCCGGATGGTTCCTTGTCACGGTCACCCTCATCCACACATCTGTGTCCATCTACCTTTGATGTATTATAGTGTGTTGTCCTTACATATATGCCTGTATTCCTATCCACTGTGTGTGCAAGGCAGGTGTGGTGCATACTGACATGTGTCTGCACTAAGAACTGCAACCGCCAGATATGTCTGGACCACTGGTGTTTGCAGACATGGCCTTGATGTGTTTAAGTGTGTGAGCATGCCCAGTATGACCATTCAGTATGTTGTCGACTGACATTGCCTTCATACCTTCAAGTGTGTGAGCATGCCCAGTATGACCATCTGTATCGCATGTGTTACATGAACAGGTAGTCTGTACTGTGGTGCTCACCTTTGTGTTGTACACCAACAGGTAGCATGCTGTGTCTGCAGGGTATCCATCGGTCATGTGACATTGACTGTTGCTACATTTCTGCATAGTGGGGGGGAGACACCTGACTGTATCTACATTCCTACATAGGAGCGGGGGGGCACACCTGACTGTTGCTATAAGTGTATGTTGGAGGGGGGGCATATCTGACACTTGTACACATTTGCTAGTACTGTACTGGTATGTCAGGCACTCCATTTCAGTGTGTAGTCTTACCCATTGTGCTGGCTAGAGGCATAGCAGTGTACTACAGATCTTAGCTTTAATTACTAACATATTAGTTTTTGACTTCCTAGCCTTCACAACCTACATCCAACTACCTGGCCTGCTGTAGTCTGTCTGTGTGGGTCTGTGGGAGGGGTTACCCATAGGGCACATTCAGAGTCCATAGTACAGCATTTGTTTGTGTCAGTCTACACCTGTCCAGCTGGTTGAGACTTGTGTGGGTATTATGGACACACAATACGTTCAGCCCAATAACTGCAGTGGATTGTGTCACTCTGTGTAGTACTGGCTACTATGGTGACTCCAGTATGTGTTACAGATGTCATGGTGCCACTATGGGTGTCTACTGTCTGCTGCCTTAACATTCGGCCACCCGATTCACTTGCATGCTCACATCAATACCATAGCTTCAGATACCAACACATTCTACTACATTTGGCAATTGGTAGGTTGATTGACTTACCTTGAGGGTGTGCCAGACTTAAGGATGGTGCTGGAGGGCTGCCTATGTTGGATGCACATAGTACACTCCCGATATATGGCTGAGCACAGGTAGTGTCATGTTTGGCATCCCTTTTACTGTCTTTGCGAGTCATAGAGGGTGACATTCCCTGGGTCCCTACTGTGTCAGTGCATATGCTATGCATTGCCTCTTTGCCAAGGCCAGGTCATACTGGGCACGCTTCCTTCCACCTACTGGGTCAGGTTCAGGTTGATCCTCCTCTGAGTCACTCTGTGCCTGTACAGGCCTTGGCATTGGTGGGGACTGTGTGGCCCTGCCCCATGCTGTTCCTGCTGCAGCTGTTTCTGCAGGATAATATTGTGTAGCATAACACATACCATAACAATTTGGGTGCATGTAGCTGGTGAATACTGCAAGGCCCCACTGGATGTGTCCAGACACTGGAACCATGACCTGAGCAACCCAAACGCATGCTCTATTATATGTCTGGCCTGTGCAAGTGCATCATTATGGCATTGCTGTTCAGGTGTGTGTGCATTTCTAATGGGTGTCATCAGCCACAGCTCCAGTGGGTACCCAGCATCCCCCACTAGGTGACTGTACGGGATGTCCATATTGGCAAAGCTGTGGTACAGCTCCGACAGATGCCATATTTCTGAATTGTCATGGCTTCCAGGGCAGCCAGCACACACATTCATAATAATGCCCTGGGCATCACATATGACCTGGCAGTTGATGGAGGGGATGCCCCTGCGGTTGATGTAGGCCCTACCCTGCTCACTGGGTGGTGCTTTGATGCGTAAGTGCATGCAGGCTATAGCACTCACTACCCCAGGGTAGTCTGCTATTTGGTGGAAGAAATGCATATTGCTGGTCAACACCTCACGTGTGTTGAGGAAATATACGTTTTCACTGACATGTGCTGACATGGCATCCAGGCACTGGTGGAATACTCTGGATGCTGATGCCTGTGAGATCCCCATGATATCCCCAGTTGTGCTTTGGGAGGTATCTGTGGCTAGTATATCTAGGCCTACACATACCTTTGTATCCACTGGGATGTGTTCCCCTCAGCCTGTTTGATGTGTTAGGTGTGGTCGGCACAGCTCAACAATCTGCTGTAGGAGGTCTCCATCCACCCTATAGTGCTCCACTATCTCCAGCTCATGTAGCCCCTGGTAGGTTATCCTGAGTCTGTACATTCTTTTCTGTCTCCTCACTAAGGGTTGTTCGGCAACATTCACATCTTCACCACTCTCAGCCTCTTGCACATTTTGGTCTATGATGCCTGCTGCAGCCCTTCTCATTTCATAGGTTTGTTTGTTAGAATTTCATCACATGCATACACCAGTGGTGTAGAGTGAGGAAAAACCAGAGGGGAAGGTGTTTGCTTAGTTTATAGTAGTGTTCTGGGCTGGTCTGCTTCCCCTGTAATTGGCTGATTCTGATACATATCACCTGTCAGCTCAACTAGTTCACCTTGATTACTCTCCTACTGTTGTTGTCCCTCCCATTTGCATTAGGCAGGTATAGACACACCCATATCTTAGCCGTGCTAAGCTAGGAGCAATCGTTAGCCACAGGGCTCCAATGCAGGTACAGTATGCCCGACACACCGCCCATGATGTCATCTATATCCGAGTCCTGCATCCAGCTATCTATACACATACACTCTTGCGACCTGCCTCATACTCTGGGGATAACCAGGATTCACTGTCCTTTACCTCATTTGCATAAGATTGCCTGCTAATGCATAGTTACATGACCCATACTGAGCCTCCCTAAAACTAACCACTGCTTACAGTCGCGCAAACCTGCACACAACTGCTTAAAAACACCTTACTCACACCCTATTCAACTGCCCTTGTTCTGCCCAGCAACAAAACAACCGGCCTCTGCAAGGCTCGAAACCAGGATCCTGCACACCACAGGCGATGTGCTTTTCCACTAAGCCATGGCAGATATACATACATCGGATGCTATCACGTACGTATCACCCAGCACAGGCATTCAACAGTATAGGACATGTATTCCATCACGTAGATGTATTAGTGCTAATGTCCATTTACATATATATATATATATATATATATATATATATATATATATATATATATATATATATATATATATATATATATATACATACATACATAGATATAGAATATATATCTCAAAACCAAACCTTGTGACACCAAAGCATTAGGCAAGAATGAAAAGGAAACCACCAGCGACTCATGTATTATGTACTTGTGTTAATCCCAAGGCAACTGTGTTTCTGTGCGACACACGGGTTCAGACTATAGTCAGGGTAATATTAGGGTTGCTGACTTTACTCACCAGGCCTATTGCCAAATGTATGGGTATGTCTTGCAAACACAGTCTCTTGGCTGATTGTGACATTTATGGCCACTATATAGGGAAACAACAAAACATGCTCCTCAGCACATCCATTGGCTGGCCACTCACAGCCATCAACATATAGGATATGACTGACAAACACACACACCTGCTATGCCTTGGAATAGAACACCTACCTGATTACTTTATCACACTACAGCATTACACAGCTACAGAATGTGCTATCGAGATTACTAAGTCACAGTAATCCCAGAGGAGTATTCCTAGGTGGGTGACATCATCAGCCTTGCCAAAGCTGAGTATAGGAATCGTGCGGAGTGTGAGTACTCTAAAAAGCATTGTTCTGTCCACCAGCAGACAGATACACACACACACATTTGGCATGTCTGGGATTAGAACATCGACCTAACTACTTTATCACACTACAGCATTATACAGCTACAGAACATGCTATTGAGATTACTGGGTCATAGCAATCCCAGAGGAGTATTCCTAGGTGGGTGACATCATCAGCCTTGCCAAAGTTGAGTATAGGAATTGTACGGAGTGTGAGTACTCTAAAAAGCATTGTTCTGTCCACTGGCAGACAGATACACACACACACACACACACACACACACACACACACACACACACACACACACACACACACACACACACACACACTTGGCATGTCTGGGATTAGAATACCGACCTAACTACTTTATTACACTACAGCATTACGCAGTTACAGAAAATGCTATTGAGATTACTGGGTCACAGCAATCTGAGAGGAGTATTCCTAGGTGGGTGACATCATCAGCCTTGCCAAAGTTGAGTACAGGAATCAAACAGAGTGTGAGTACTCTAAAAAGCATTGTTCTGTAAACCGGCAGACACACACACTCGGCATGTCTGGGATTAGAACACCAACCTAACAACTTTATCACACTACAGCATTACGAAGTTACAGAACGTGCTATAGAGATTACTGGGTCACAGCAATCCCAGAGGAGTATTCCTAGGTAGGGGACATCATCAGCCTTGCCAAAGATGAGTATAGGAATCGTTTGGAGTGTGAGTACTCTAAAGAGCATTGTTTTGTCCACCTGCAGGCAAACACGCACACTCACACTTGGCATGACTGGGATTAGAACACCAACCTAACTACTTTATCACACTACAGCATTACACAGTTACAGAATGTGCTATCGAGATTACTGGGTCAGAGCAATGCCAGAGGAGTATTCCTAGGTGGATGACATCATCAACCTTGCCAAAGTTGAGTATAGGAATCGTACGGAGTGTGAGTATTCTAAAAAGCATTGTTCTGTCCACCGGCAGACGGACACACACACATACACACACACACACACACACACACACACACACACACACACACACACACACACACACACACACACAGACACTTGACATGTCTGGCATTAGAACACCGACTTAACTACTTTATCACACTACAGCATCATGCAGTTACAGAATGTGCTATCAAGATTACTGGGTCACATCAATCCCAGAGGAGTATTCCTAGGTGGGTGACATCATCAGCCTTGCCAAAGTTGAATATAGGAATCATACGGAGTGTGAGTACTCTAAAAAGCATTGTTCTGTCCACCGGCAGATGGACACATACACACACCAGTGATGGGATCAGAATACCTGTCTATCTACAGATCACTAATACAGTACTACGCAGTTACGAGTTGTGCCACAGAGATTACACATTCCAAGGCAGTCATCATGACCTTCTAGGACTGTGGACATCAACAGGGATGCTGACAGTTACAATATTCATAGTTGTGAACCTGTGTGTTGAATGTAGGAGTCCATCCCAAACAGAAGTATGCCCTTCTGTGGAATGGATGACTACTATCACTATACATGGTTACAATCGCCATGCTCATACACATAGTAGCACATAACATACACAAGGTGTCAGTGGGCATGCTCACACACTTAGTAGCACAGGGCTGTTTTGAATGCACTATGAGTCCAAATACACAAGGTTTTACTGGACATGCTCATACACTTAGTAGCATGGGCTGTTTAGGATGCACTCTGATTCTAAACACGGAAGGCCACAGTGGCCATGCTCATACAGTTAGACATACAGAACATGTTGTAGTGGTCTCCACTGTTAGTAGTTGTCATTGTTAGAAGGAACGCTGCACTACATGTATCTCACACTGGACTATCTGCTGTCCGACACCTTAGATGTATCAGTCTATAACAAGCACAATAGTACCACTCACAGTGACTTCATGCTAGGAATGGCAACTGCTTGACCAACACAATGAGCCAATGTCCTGCTGTAATTACGAGGTTGTCCAGTGTCTGTCAGTCTGGGATGTGATGACTGACAGAACACAAGCCTTTGTCACAGATCACATGCATCCATGATTCAAGGGGGTATTGATAACACCTCATTCACATTTGCCCATATAGTGCCATTCCAAGGCAAATGACCTAAACACAGGATAACACCCTGACACCTAGAAGACTATTGCATTGTATGCTTATGCTAACCAGTGCTAGATGTGTTGCTGTTGTAATTACAGCTGCTCAGTGTTGAACCTACAATGGGGAATACTGACATCTGTGCAGTGAGGAACACCAGGCTGACGGCTCTGTTGTGCACAATAGTACTGCCACCATATAACTCAGAGCCAGACATGTGGGCCATAACACTGGTATGGACCACTCCAGGTGGTGGTGTTCCCACATTCATAACGGCTACTCACATGTACAGACCAGTACTCCAATATATATCATAACAGATGAGCCAGGTGCAGGTCAAAGTGTCAAAAGTTACATTCTAGGATGTAATCCTCAGACACCACCATGTCCTCAGACCACCAACACACATCCATACATGTGGTATGACATGTAATGGAACAGCACTAAGCAACCTTTGACTGGTGGACTGTACCTAGCCCTACAACAACTGTGCAGAGTACCCATGTACTGACACAGTTACATTATGTGTTATGCAATGCAGTAATACCACTGTTTGTAACCAGGTCAGATGTACACATACCAGGGTCCCTCAGATATTGACAGCATTAACAGATGACTGTTGCTGACACAGCCTGACATGAAGCTTTGCTTGTACAAGATGTTTATGTGGGGAGCAGATTGTTTGGACATTTGTGCAGGATATAACCTGGAATGTGGACAATTCCCATGCAGCCTGTATGTATGGCATTACAGAGTGCAGCCTGTACCTGCATAGTTGTTATTACAGGGGCTCTGTAGTGTACATGGATATATGAATGTGTACCTGTTGGGGAGGACAGTGTGTTTATGTTATCTAAGACCCTATCTGGCTGAACAGGTGCTATTTCCGTAGGTGCAGTACCTCTCATGCCATAGTGCTGTGAAGCACAGCAGGTCTTGTTGTTGCCATTATGTTTCATGACACAGCTATGAAATCCTCTGTCTTTGGCCTCATAATATGTGGATGAGTAGTTTCACAGTAGTGTTGTGTGGTATTATATGATGTATCTGCATCTTACTCAGGCTGACCATGGATCAACTTCCACTCATGTGTGTTGACCCTTGCAACAGTTACTACCTTCTGTGGTACAGTTTAAGGCAGGGTACCACCAGTTTGCCTTCATGGTTGTGTTTATTTGAATCCTGTTTTTGTTTCAATGGCATGATCACTGCACATATGTGAGTGCCTAAAGTGCATTTGTGTAGGACCCAGCATTTGCACATGCATTGTACATCTGCATGGGTGCCATGACAGTCACCACTTCACTCTTAAGGAGCATAACGTTGGTTTTGAAGACTATATGTGGCATACTGTTAGCCCTGTTGGTGTAACTATGGTGATCCAGGTCATTGGTGTTGATGACATCCAACATGCATTGAGCACATGTGTTGGTACATGATGAGTCTTCCCTGTTCATAATGAGATAGCTGAGTGGCCATGATTATGGTTTCCTGTCTCACAACTGGTATTCCCCATTACAGCACAATGACAGTTGGGATTGGGATTTCTGAGGCATGGTTGGTGATCTGTCACACGGTGTGATTTGGTGCAGAGGTAGTTGCACAGCATAATGCATCTTACATTGTGCAATTGCAACTTGGGTGGGGGTGTACATATCCCTCAGGAAGTTGGACACTCCTGTGGTCCATGTGTTCCAATAAAGGATGTTGGCCAAGAGTGAGGTATGTGTTATAACATGGTCATGCAGGGGTGCTCTCCAAAGCATTGAACCATATCTCAATCACTACACAGATATGTTCTCCATGTTTCAGATTGCTGTAAGTGAGTCCATATTGAGTACCTGATTTGTATCATTGAGTAGCAAGACCCACAGTTTATTTCTTGGCTGTCTGTGTTGCACCAGTGGACTTTCACTTGAACCTGGCATGATGAGGGTACTATAGGGGAAGCATGGGCCGTTGCCAGTATCCAGATTCTCAGGGGTGACAGGTGCAGACCCTGTCTGGCAAAGCATCATGGGCTATCAACCATGTTATCCCAGGCAGAGAAATGCTGGATACTCTTTGAATTACACCAGTAGATGTCATGATTGTGGAATACAATCCTTGTCCCTGTACTGCTGCATCATTCTGGCCACTGGCAGAATGCTACCAAGACCTTGGGACATACCCGCATGGGCAACATGATCTCACAGTTCCTACATGTGTTTCCATGCAGTCCAGGCTACTGCATCACAGGTCCAACAACATAGCATATGCCAGTGACATGTGCATAGTTCTAAAGGTGGTCGGAGTGTATGGGTATGTTGCTAATCATGGCAGACAGGCAGTTGACAGTATGTTTGCCCTCATATAGCTTGGTGTGTAACATAGTGCTAGGGTTTGCGTTCACAAATGAGTACTGCTGGCCATGCTTCCGGCCATGTGTTCTGAGGTGTGACACAATTATGTGAACTATGTTGTACAGTCTTTGTATTCTGTTGTCTGTCTATTCCAATTTGGGAGGCCTCTTGCTTGGCCAGATACTTAGAGGCCTCAGTGGATGTGTGTGATATCTGGTGGAATGTGTGTGTGTCCTTACTGTGTTCTGGTATGTGTATGTGTTGCTTGCGGTGATGAGATGCATGTGTTAACCTACACCTCTTGACTGTCTAGTCCAGTCATCGGTGTAGTATTGACTGCCTCCAAGATCACCCCTGTAGCTGCATCCCAGACAATGTGTGGGGTGTGGTGTTAGGAGGGTTTGGCAGTGTACATGGCATAGAGATTGCATTCCCCCGGGATGGCCACATACACAAAGCTGACATTAGTAAACACCAGTAGCTGAGTAGTGGACATGCCTGTATGACCATTCAGTACTACAAGTACCACATACTGTATTTAGTATACTTACTGCTTATGAAGATGTTTTAGACAGTGATGCTCGCATGTAAATATTTGAGTTATGGACGTGGTAACACTAGCTATTACAAGAACATGGTAGCTACCTTAAGTAGCATTCACCCTCTGAGGGCCACATCATATCCTGATAGTTGATTACAGATGATGCAAGTGTGAACAGGGCTGTATCCTTGTCTGGGTATAAACTCACATACCCAACAGAACCATGAGCTCTGTTGGGCACATACACCACTCCCCACACAGAGTCAAATATTAATAGACTCTGCTGCCACTATCCACATGATCAGGATATAATCAGATAGTGTACGCCATCACCTATGAAGCTGCTATTACACATGGACAGCAGTTTCCTACATCTTACACGCCTACTGCAGATGTCACACTGGAGTTAAAGATGATATGCACCCTGTCTCATTACCAGTACTGTCAACATTTTTCCAAGCAGCAGTTAGTCTGGCAATGAGAGGTTAGGCTACACAAATCTACACGTTCAACCAGTGTGTCTCTACTGTCAATATCCACTCTATGTAGGTGTGCACATAGCCATTTGGCACAGCCCTGTAACAAGGGTCAGTACACATTTGCAGAACATGTACAAATGCACAGCTGTCATTGATTGCAAACAATAGTAGAGAGGTGGGTATTAGGCAAGGTGGACTTTTAGGCAAGTCTCATAAGACAAACCCACCACCGTACATAGCACATGTAACCAGAAACTGAGGGTATTGCTACTCAACACCAGAAGTCTAAACCTCACATTGCACACACTTGAGGCACTCCTCAGCATGGAGAACATTGATATCTTTGCAGAAACAGACACCAGGTTTAAGGCTCCAGAGAGCACCCCAGCACCACCAGGCTATAACTCATACCACACCCTTCGGCCATAGAACCTAGACCGGACCACAAAAGGCGGGGGTGTATCCATATTCATCAAGGATACTCACACCTCCAGGTTAGTGGTGCAGTACGATGCATCACAGATCATCCACGTGCAAGTGACAATGGGCAACACTGCAATCCAAATTGTAGCTTGCTACAGATCACCCACCATGACCCAGGACCCACATTCCGCATTTATGGGGACACTGGGAAATATGTGGGTCCTACCAAACACCCAAATACTGGGTGATGTCAAGTACCCAAACATTAAATGGGAGAACTACTCGAGTACTAACTCCCTTGCCCAGCGCTTCCTAGAATTTCTCTACTCAAACGCCCTGGAACAACTGGTCTACATCCCCACCAGAGGGAACAACATATTGGACCTGGTCATCAACAACATGGGTGACCAGTGTTCCGCATCCAATGTCAACCCCTCGCTAGTTAGATCAGACCATAGACTAATCACTCTGGATATTCACATTCCGCCCACAACCGCAAACAAGGAAACCACCGTGGACATCTTTTCAAAAGCAGACTTCACATTGCTAATGCCCGAGATGGAACAGTTCACAGCCCCCACACCAATGGACAATGCTGTCCAAGATGCTGAAACCTATACAAAGGCACTCTATGATCATCTGCAGGAATGCATGGATCTTGCTATCCCAAGTCTAACCTAGACTTACTCCTCCAAGAACAGAAAACTGGTCTGGTGGACCCCTGCCATACACAGGCTCTACAATAGTAGGAGGTAACTAGTACAGATAAGAGTGAAATCCCTAGAAGGACAGACATCCCTGATCAGTATCAGCAAGAAACTACAATCCCTCATGAAATCATCCAAGGCTAGCTTCAAAAGACAATTTCCCAAGGACCCTACAGACAACCACAAAGTGTTCTTTAGCTATGTCAAGAACCTAAGTGGGAACTCTCAGATCTGCTCAGAGTTGGTGCAGACTGGCACAAAATACACTGAACCGACTGATCTTGCCAGCATTTTGGCAGACATGTTCAGTGCAAACTTCACACCCCTCTCAACCCCTAAATGGCCCTTAACCATATCAAAAGAATGTACGGCCCCGGCAATCACCGACACATAGGATAAAACAGCCCTATCCAAAGCCATAAATACAGCCTCAATGGGACTGAACAGTGTCCCAGGCTATGTCTTACATGAGCTCCAAATGAACTAACCCCTCACCTAAACACACTGTTCAAACACAGACTCTCTACAGACTACATACCCACAGAGTGGCACACAGCAACAGTGATCCCACTCCACAAAGGTGGCACCACAACGGACCCCAGGAACTATTGCCCTATAAGCCTGATTAGCCTGGTCTGCAAGGCTATGGAGCACATCATCATGGAATTCATTAACAGAGACATTGGGAACCTCCAGACACTCAACCCAACCCAGGTCTGCTTGATGAGTGCAGATCATGCCTACTGAACCTGTTTGACATCTTACAGTCACCTAGACTTTAGGTGTGGGGTGTGGTAGTTCACACATACTACCTGGACCTCTCTAAGGATTATGCCACCATTCCTCACTCAGGTATTGTTTATAAACTCACCAGCCAGTACATACACCCATACATCACAGGTTGGGTTGCTAACAGGCTTACACACAGAACCCACTTGGTAAACCTAGCAGCCTCCAGGTCCAACTCTTAACCAGTCACAACTGGTGTCCCACAGGATTAATTCCTGGGACCCCTACTGTTTGCCATATACTTCTCAGAGGTACAGGCAAACACCGGTGGACTACAGCAGACCATGTTTGGTGATTACTGCAAACTGGGGGCCATAATTGACAGTCCAGCTGTCACAAACATCTTTCAAGGGGCCTCACATAGACCAACACAGGATGTCACAGTCATGGCCTCCAGCTAAAGGCCATGAACAGCATGGTCATTCCATGTTGGGAAAACTAAACACCCACATATTAACACATGAGTGGCAGCCACTTTAATACAGATGAGGAAATGGGTATGTGGGGAATACATTAGATAGTGATCTCTCCTTTGACAATCATATCTCCAAAGTACTTAGGCCATCTGTCTATGTAGGCCATCTGATTACTTAAGAGTTCATGTCTAGACGTACTGAGGTTATTGTGCCCCTTTACTCATCACTCATCAATCCCATCATCGAGTATGATAACCCACTTGTGATGTACCTCAGAAGACACATCTGACAGCTGGAGTGTCCACAAACATACCTCGCCAAGAGCATTACTGGCCTCAGACATGTGTCCTATGCTACCAGACTGCATGAACTCTTGCATTACTCAGTGGCATCTCATTTCCTCAGAGATGATCTTTGTTGCCCAACAAAGCCATGTCCAAGTCAGGCTTAATGGATATGCTCCACCTATGGAAATCCATGTCAAAGTGAGCCTCACACTGTAATGAGCTAAACCTTGCCACAACCATAACTGGAAGATGCTGGAGTGACAGTTTCCTGTCACAGGTACTCCCCATGCTTTGGAACTACATCTCTGATTACATTATATGGAGCCCCTCACTGACACTCCAGGGACACCTTGCAGACTGGATGGAGAATAGTGGTTACACCCCAGGGAACCCACAATTGACTCTGCTCCACAGAGGATCAGTTAGTAAATCAATGGGGTGGTGACAGCTGACACATTTCGGCTAAGCGTATGAATGGCCTTGGGTAGTTAGCCAAATACCTACCTATGTACCTATAAACCTATACATACAGTATCAACACATGCTGATAGCTTAATTTACTGTTCAGATGTTGACTTACCTTGTGCCAATAGCGGTTGTGTATGCAATAGTTGAGGGCTGCCTTTGTAGGATGCACACAGTAGACCACCTATACATGACAATTTACAGGTGGTGTTGTGTGTGTGCCATCCATGTTTACTGTGAGTGCAGGTGGAGAAGGGTGTCAGTCCATAGGTGCCCACACTGTCAGTGTGTGTGCTATACGTTCCCTCTTTGCCAAGGCATGGGCATAGTGGGCACGCCTCCGTCTGCCTACTGTGGCTGGCTCAGGGTGTTCATGGTCTGAGTACCTCTGTGCCTGTGGGGCCCCTTGGCAATGGTGGTGGGCTGTGAGGGCCTTCACCATTCTGTCCCTGCTGTAGCTGTTTCCGCAGGATCATATTGTGTAGCATGGCACATACTATGAAGATATGGTCACACATGCCTGGAGAGTACTGCAAGGCTCCACCAGATATGTCCAAGCAACGAATCCATGATTTTAGCATCCCAAACACATGCTCTATGATGATTCTAGTTTGTGTATGTGCCTCATTATGGCATTCGTGCATGGGTGTCTGTGCATTTCTGATGGGAGTCATCATCCATGGTTCCAGTGCATAGCCAGCATCCCCCACCAGGTGGCCATATGGGATGTCCCCTCTGGCAAATACCTGATACAGCTGTGAGGCATGCCAGATGTGGGAGTCATGATAGCTTCCAGGGCTGCCAGCACACACATCCATGATAATGCCCTGGGCATTGCACACAATCTGGCAGTTGATGGAGGTTATCCCTTGCAGTTTATGTAGCGTCTACCCTGCTCACTGGGTGGTGACTTGATGTGTATGTGCGTGCAGTCTATTGAACCCAGTACCTCCGGGTATTCTGCCACAAAGTAGAAGAGACGCATATTACTGGCCAACTCCTCCTGTGTTCGGGGGAAGTATATGTGCTCATTGGTATGTGGTAACATGGCATCCAGGAAATGGTGGAGTACCCTGGATGCTGATGCCTGTGAGACCCCCAGGATATCCCCAGTTGGCCTTTGGAAGGTATCTGTGGCTTGTATTCTCAGGCTTCCACATACCTTTGTGTCCACTGGGATGGGTTCCCCTCTGTTATTTCTCACTCTGATGCATGGCTGGCACAGCTCAACAAGTTGCTGTATGGTGTCCCTGTCCACCCTGTAAAGCTCTACTATCTCCAGATCATTTAGCCCCTGGTAGGTTACCCTTGGTTTGAACATTCTTCTCCTCCACCGGTGCCTGAGGTGGTTGACAGCATCATCCTCCACACCACCTTCAGTCTCCAATACATACTGATGAATCAAAGCTATGGCAGCCCCTAACATGTACATTTTAAAAGTTCCCCATCTGTTTACACCAATGGTGCAGAGTGTTTGGGAATACACAAGTGTATGTGAGGTGCTTTCACGCTTTATACTATTTTGCTTTGGATGCTGCTGATGTCATTGGGTGTGTATGTGCAATTCCATATGTGTTTTACAGTGAGTAATGAAATTGTGGGACCTTTGGTGTTAAATTATGCTTGCCTACCATGATTTATCTATTGCCCTTTATTTCACTTTTCAACCCGAGTCCCCCCCATTGACAGGCATGCATCCAGCTGCCGGCTTTCTTGTTTTGTACTTTCCCTACCCAGGAATGTGTTGCAAAATGTTTTTTGTAGCTGATCTACTGCAATTTTACTTTGTTCTGCTGTGACAGTTCTGTTTGCAGTACAGCACCTCCCCTTTCCTGTTCAGCAAGTAGCTGCCAGCAGCCTTGTTAGCTGTTATCAATGGCCCACTGTGGGTTCCTAGATGTTAATTACTCATTTGTACTCCTATTTCCATACTGCAGCATTCCCTTAACTTTTTCCCATATCCTTCCTGTTTCCACTCTGGTGCACATCGCTCACAGCCATTTACTGGGTTTACAGTGCGTTTTCATCCACGTTCACATACACATTTGGTTACCTTGTGTGCTCTCAGCTAAGCCAAGCTATGGCTACTTCAACACACCCATATCCTGCAGCTTTGCTTAGCAACAGGCAAACCGGGTTTGCAATGCTCCAATGTGCTTACAGCAATGGCGACACACCCCTCTCTTGATGTCATTTTTATCTCAAGGGCTCAGCTCGGTGTTATAATGCTACGCTGTTTTGTGCATCCTTACACCAATGGGAAATCTGCAATTCAGTATTACTCCTCTCATTTGCATGGCATTGCCTACTAATTCCTTGCTACTGTGCATAACACTGTTACTGCCCCTTAGCAATCCTTGCACCATGAATATGGTGTAGCATGCCTGCCATTGACTATTATGGGGAAATTGTGATATGTGTTTCATTGCAGTTTAATTTGATATTTTTGTATATTCCTTGTAATCCCCTTTGCACACCGATGCCCTGTGCTTTAACTTCACGTTAGTGTGGGCATAATATTAAATGTTCTTTTTCATATTTTGTGCATGTTGTTTTATGCCAATGGCTATATATTTAGCCATTGGCATATATTAACAGTATAATATGTGAGTTTGGTCCTCTGTCATGGTCCGATTTTATGTTTGAAAAATGTAAACCGTTTTTTTCGGTTTACATTTCTGCATGCTTACACTACGCCTGCACCACTTCCTGAATCACTATATACCTTCATTTGCATGCTACACTGCTGAGCATGGGGTGATTAGCATACATGTGCCGGGAGCTGTGCGGGCATGGTGTATGCAGGTAGTGCACGTGGAAACATTTCGTACCTGAATCGCTCGGTGGCCATATTTGGTGTTAGATCGTCAATGCTACGCCTGCACCTGGATCAAGCTTCATGAATCCCGGGGAATATGTAAAATCTGTTCCCATTTTTGAGCCTTTGTGCCCCCTTTATTTCAGGCTTTATCCAGATTTCTTGAGCTAAGAGGTGGAGAGGTATGCAAACCACTTTACTGCTGCTGTCACTGGTTGATCGATCTCACTCTCTCTCACACACACACACACACACACACACGCACACACACACACACACACACACACACACACACACACACACACACACACACACACACACACACACACACACACACACACACACACACACACACACACACACACACTTGTGCTTCAGAAAATGCAAGCTAGCACAAATCCTGTTATTCAAGCAACATTTAACAGCAGCAATATTTAAAGTATGTTCCTATTTTGAGCCTTTGTTCCCTTTTATTTTAGGCTTTATCCAGCTGTCTTGAGCTAAGAGGATGAGAGGTACGTAAACTTCTTAACTGCTGCTGCCACTGCTCAATTACTTTCACTCTTCTCTCTCTCTCTGTCTCACCCTCAGACACACACACACACAGACACACACACACACACACACACACACACACACACACACACACACACACACACACACACGCACACGCACATGCACACACACACACACTCACACACACACGCACACAGACACACACACACACACACACACACACACACACACACACTCACACACACATACACACACACACCTTACTTTCATGCACGCAAACATGCATGCACTCAAACACAGGCAGAAACATAAACACATACTTTTTTTCTGTTTCATTTATTTTTTACACTCTCTAAACAGCAAAAGCTATGTTTAGTGAGTGTAAAATAACTTCTTTATTGATCTCACTCTCACTAACGTGCATGCATACACTCACACATGCAGACATAAACACACACACACACACACACACACACACACACACACACACACACACACACACACACACACACACACACACACACACACACACACACCCACACACACACACACACACACACACACACACACACTGTTTTTAAATGTTCTTTTTTTATATTTTACATTTACTAAACATCAAAAGAGCTGCTTAACAAGCACAAAATAATGCCAACCATTAAGTTACTTTCAGTACAAGCTCCACGGCAGCTTGATATGCTGCCTTGAAGTGGTGGACTCCTTTTTCAGTGGGCATTACCTGTAGATTAACACCCTGCTGGAGAATGTTTCTTCTCCAGTCAGGGTGGCAATCTTCAGGTCGCCCATTCTCTAATGTGATGCACAGAATCTATTCTAAGACTTGGATTCTAGTGAATACCAACATTGCTGTTTGTTCTTCTTTAGCAGTATAATTCTGAAAATCTGAGCACTTGCTTGTACTGTGAATTTATAACCTGATTTTTTCAATGGGGTCATACAAATTTACATTATAACTTTTCCATGTTCCACGTGGAGGCAATTAAATGATATACTGTTTTTCACCATTTTTATTAGTAAGAAAACTCTATTTCTTATTAATACATTCAGAATAGCCTTTGGGTTGATATTGGTGAACATTTATCTTTCGACTTACAGTAAGATTTAAGAAAAAAATAGCCTCTCACTGATGCCTATATTATAAGACAATGTTAGGAAATATATGAGAGAGAAATAAAAATGTTAACAAAACAGACTTAAAATAATATTTAAAATCATAGTACAGCAACTATATACACATAATTAAAGCAAAAGTTAGTACCACAGTATTAGAAAAATAATAATAATTTCTAGCCCAGATTTCAAAGGGATAGGAATTCAGATAATTTCATATCAATTTAATTTGCTAGATAGCAGAAGTGACAATAAACATTTCTTGCCAGCCCTTTCAGGTTCATAGGTAGGTACTAAGCTATTGGCACAAGGGCCTACATAAGCCTAGCCAACAAGGTTCCCTGGCTTATGCCACCCAAGAAAGTTATTTTCCTGTGCCACTGTCGGGCAGAAACACAGAAGTGATACCCAGGGTGTATTTCTTATTTCCCATCCACTCATCAAGATTTTTCTTGAAGAGTGCTAATGAAGAACTTTGCTTGACACAGATGGGTAGCCTGTTTCAGAGTATGGGAAGTCTCTAGGACAGGAATGTCCTGTTTATTGTGGTGACAAGGTTTAAGTCCCTAGACCGTGTAGCTCAGAGGGATTAGGATTTCTTTAGGTGCAGCATGTCCACCAGCTCTGGGTTTGACATAGCTTCATATGTTAGGCAAAGATCACCTTAGAGTAGGCGATATGCTACAGAGTAAAGCTGGAGTTTATTGAGGCGGTCAGTGTAGGGCAATTGTTTGAGGCCAGTAATCTTCTTTGTGATGTACTTCTGTGGCCTTTCCAGCTGCTGCAGATGTCTTGTGAGGTACATTCCAAAAGGGGCGTTGTACTCTATAATGGGTCTAATGAGTGTCAAGTAGAGGGGAACAATGACCTATTTTTTCCTGGATGAGAACCCTTTTATGATGAGGTGTGCCACGTAGAAGGACTTCCTGACTACTGTGGTGATGTGACTATGAAAGGAGAGACTATTGTCCACCTGGGTCCCAAGGTCTCTTATCACACATTAGGTGTTAAGTAGATTGCTACCTATGTGGTAGTTCATGGGTACAGAGTTTTTACCAAAGGGGAGGACACTGCACTTTTTACCATTAAGCTTAAGGCCATGGCTCTGACACCAGGCATCTGTCTCAGCGAGGCCCTTCTATAGGATGTCCACATCATTTGGGGACTTGATTATGGCTCCTAGTTTGCAGTCATCTGTGAACTTTATTAGCCAGAGGCCTTCTGTGTTAGCCTGTACTTCAGAGAAGTAGATACCAAACAGGAGATGTCCCAGGATGGAACCCTGTGGTACTCCACTAGTCACTGCTTTGAGGTCAGATTTGGAGTCTGCAACTTTTACAATGTTGGTTCTGTCAGTGAGACAGTTGGCAACCAGTCTTGTGATGTAGGGATTTATACCTAGTTTAGTGAATTTAGCTATAATTCCAGAATGGGAGATGGTGTTGAAAGCCTTGACAAGGTCAAGATAGGCTGTGTGAACCACCTTACCCTCATCTACGGCTTTGGTGACTGCCTCAAAGAAGTCGATCAGGTTCAGGAGGCATGACCTGCCTTTCACAATCCTGAACTGGGTGGGATCCAAAGTTTGGAGGTTACCAATGTCTTTGTTTATGAGTTGCATGATGATACATTCCATGGCCTTGCAGACCAGGCTCGTCAGGCTAATAGGTCGATAGTTCCCAGGATCAGTGGTGGCTCCCCTTTGTGGAGTAGGATAACTGTTGCTGTGTGCCATTCAGTGGGCACAAAGCCTGATGTGAGGCTATTATTGAACATGGTGCTTAAGTGGAGAGACAGTTTGTTCTGAAGTTCGTGTAAAATGCAGCCTGGGATGTTGTCCGGTCCCATGGATGCTGTGTTTTTGGCTTTAGAGAGTGCAGCTTTTACCTGCGTAGTTGTGATTACAGGGACTCTGCATTCTTCCTTTATAGATATGGGCCCCTTTAGGATGTGAGGGAGGGTGGGGGTAAAGTTAGCACTGAACCTATCTGACAGGATGTTGGCAATATCAGTTGGTTCTGTAATTTTCGTGCCGTTGTGCTGTAACTCAGAGCAGATCTGGGTGTTGCCATCAAGATTCTTTACATAGCTATAGAATGCTTTGTGGTTGTCCTTCGAATTAGTGGTGATTTTGTTTTCATAGCTAGCTTTGGAGGATCTTATAAGGGATCTCAGCTTCTTACTGAGGCTGACCAGGGAGCTCCTCTACTCATGGGATTTTACTCTCTTTTGCAACAGTTTCTTCCTTCTGTTGTACAGTTTGTTTATGGCAGGGGACCACCAGATTGGCTTCCTTTTTTGGAGGATAGCATCTTGGTTCTGTTTGGGATAGCACTATCCATGCACTCGTGTGCTTATAGAGTACATATGTGTAGGATTCAGCAGTTGTAACTGTATTGTCTATCTGCATGGGTGTCATGAAGTTCACCACTTCTGTCTTAAGAAGCATGAAGTTGGCTTTGGAGAAATTTTTTACAATGGTTTCCTTAATGGGGGGTGGGGGCGGGATGTGGATATCAAGGGTGATAAGCTTATGGTCGGATCGGACCAACGAGGAGTTGACTTCAGGTGTGGAGCACTGGTCACTCATGTTGGTAATGACTAGGTCTAGGTTATTGTTGCCCCTGGTGGGGGTGTGGATAAGTTGATCCAGGGCAATGGAGTTTATGAATTCCAGAAAGCGTTGAGCTAAGGAGTTGGTACATGAGTAGTTTTCTCAGTTAAAAGGTGGGGTAGTTGAAGTCACCCACTATTAGGGTGTTTGGTTGAACCCTAATATTTTCCAGTACATCAAGAAAAGAGGAGTGGGAATCCTGTGGCATGGTGGGGGGGGGGGGGATCTGTAGCAAGCTACAGTTTGGATTGCAGTTTTTCCCGGAGTTAGTTGCACTTGGATAACCTTGGATGCATTATGCTGAGCAACTAGCCTGGAAGTGTGGATATCCTTAATGAATATGGACACACCTCCGCCTTTGGTGTTTCGGTCTAGGTTACATGGCCGAAAAGTGTGGTATGAGTTATAGCCTGGTAGTGCAGGGGTGCTCTCTGGAGCCTTGAACCAGGTCTCAGTCACTGCACAGATATGGATGTTCGCCATTTGAAGGAGTGCCTCGAGTGACTGCATTTTGAGATTTAAACATCTAGCATTGAGTAGCATTACCCTCAGTTTTTGCTTGCCTGTTCCTGTTACAGTGGTGAATTTGTTATTTGAACCTTGCCTAAAAAAGGCACTATAGTAGCAGCAAGAGCCTTAGCCAGTATCTGGAATCCCAGTGGCGACAGGTGCAGGCCATCTGTGGCAAAGCATCATGGTCTGTCGACCATGTCATCCCAAACAGACAGATACTGGATCCCCTTAGAATGACACCAGAAGCTTAGCCAATTGCTGAAGTCAATCATTTTCTCCTTGTACTGCGGTATCCTTCTGGGTGATGGCAGAATGCTACTCAGGGCTAGGATCATACCTGCCTGGGCTACAAGATCGGAGAGCTCTTCCATGTCTCTTTTCATGTAGTCCAGGGAGGTACATCTCAGGTCATTCACACCAACATGGACAATGACAGAGTCATATCTGTACTTGTTGTGGAGTGACCTGAGTGCATGGGTTATGTGGCGGATCATGGCACCCAACAGGCAGCTGACAGTAACCTTTTCCTTGTTTAGCCTGGTGAGTGGGACATCAGTGTGCCTGACTACAGAGTCACCTATGACTAGTGTGTTTGGTATGTTGTTTTGCCTTATTGGCTGTGGTTGAGTGGCACACTGAGTCTGTGGGCTATGTGTCATTTAGGTTGTGTTGGGGGGTGGAGGTTGCTTGCGCTTCTGCTTTGGAGGTCTCTGTTGCTTATACAGATTATTATTGAGAGCCTCCGTGAATATATTTGTGTTACTATGTGTGGATTTTGGTGGTGTAGATTTAGTGAGACTATGTGATGAGTGTGGTGTGGTGCAAATGTTTACCTTCTCCTCATGACTGTCAAGTTCAGTCTTGGTTGGAGAGAGCTTTATCTCTGGTTTGGCTAGATAAGTGCATCTCTCACAGGTTGTAGTGTTGGGTGGTAGAAGGAGAGGGTTGTCTGTGTACATGAGGCAATTTCTACATTGCCTCAAGATGCCCAGATTCATCAGATAGACAAGAGACAACACTGGTAGCTGACCCTTGACATACCTGAATAAAAAACTATTTTCCTCTAGATAAGTGACGAAAGTGAGTACAAGAGCTGTTTTCATCTATCCTACATCTCCATCATATACATCCTCTTCCCACTCTTTCTGAACCTATCTATGTCATCTAAAATTGCTTTTGTCGATTCTCTGTCTGGCTTCAATTCTTGTACTTCATTCCACTGGTTCACAACATTCTGTTTGATGTACTTACTGAGACAGAAGGACTGGTTAGATCCTACAATATGGAGCCAACATCCCCCTTACACTTTCTTTTACCTTCCTGGTTAGGAACACCCCTTCATATTTCCTTAACATGGTTTTGTGCAGCCATGCCATGCCTTATCCCCCATCTCTTTTAGTCTTTGCTGAAATGATTTCCATGTCTTTCATTGTCTGGTCATATTTCTTCATTTATTATATACATATTTCTGGTAGCTTTTCTCCAGAAAATAGATGTTGCACTTCCTTCCTACAACATGATATTTGTTTCATAGCATGGCTCCTTATACATATATATTGATCATGCAGTTACCTGACCAGGGCATGAGAGAGTGGATAAACCCTTATTTCTGTTTTTGGAGTCATCTCCTCTGCCAGAATACCCCAGCATTCTCTTTTACTGCTACAACCTCTTCTCATTCAATACGTACTGGTGTATTTCTGGTATGATGAACAATGCCAGATCCTTTTCCAATCCTCTTGCTATCAGTTCCAATTAACATCCGAGTTGCTACAGACTAATTGCAGCCCCTTGAATTCATCTGTGTTGAACCTTCAGAATCATCTCCTGTTCATTTGCTCAGCCTCTCTGATCTTTCCTTAGACTATATGTTTCACTGCTCCATCATTCTTTCCATTGTCAGCAAATATGTTTCTTCTGTTCTTCTCTCAGATATGTCTGAAGCAAACACATTGAATACTACCAGACTAAAAAGTGACCCCATAGGACTTTACTTGTGTTTATTTATTCTGGAGATCATGTCACCACAACCTTCTGTGTATTTCCCTTAAACCATGCATTTCTCCAGTTCTACAGGCACTATCTTACCTCCAGAACCTTGGGTGTTTGTACCAGCCTTCTGTGTAGGTCTGAGTCAAAGGCAGTAGTGAAGTCAAGGAAGACCATATCTACCGGTACTCTTATCTCATGTTCAAGTGAAACCCAGACATAAAACTGGATCAGGTTTGACTGACAGCTCCATCTGTATATGATCCTATGATGGTTGCTGTGCTAATAATTGTGTTCTTCCAGGAAAGCAACCAGCTATCTCCTTACGATTCTTTCCATAGTTTTCCTATGTTACTTTCACTAAGTTAACAGATCTGTAGTTCTCTAAATGTTCATGTAGCTGTTGTATACAACTATATTATATTTGTAGTACCCTAGTCCTCCAACACTTCTACACTGAGCAGATTCAGTCGTGGACATATCCAGCATTTTGACTAGACTGCTGAAGACTCTGGAAAGTCACCTGTGTGGTCTATGTGATTTATCAACTCTAGGTTCAAAGCTTCATAGGTTGTTACTAGACATTCAGTTCAGATCACTGGGGAACCTAGACCTAGTTCTTAATTTTCCCAAAACGCTGTGTGGTTAAGTGGCTTGCTCAGTCACACAGAGGGAAAACACAGGTAATGCAATTCAAATCCTGTATTACATGACATTAACAGTTCATAGCCTTAATGCTCTACACTAACACAGATTAGAACTAATGATAGATAGTCCTGTAGCCACATCCTGCTCTCTCCCTCTCTATTTCTTTGCACCCCCCGTCTCTCTCTCTCTCTCTCTCTCCCTTCAAGTCTGCCAGTGTGCACTCCCCTTTGTCCTGTCTTCTTATAAATACACAACCCTTATATTGATTCCTTTGTGAAGACCACAGCAGTGTTCATTCAGTGTCTCTGGTTTCTTATAGTCTTTAGTGATTTCCCCCAGTCTTTGATCATTGCCTTCTTCTTTTCTGATATCGACTTAAGAAAACTGTATTCCTTTTTCAACTTGTGCCATTGCTGATTTGCTCCCTTTTGCATTTCTACTACATTGGTCCATAGTGCTCCTTCTAACTTCCCACTTTTTCTTTTCTACCTTTTGAGTACCCCTTAATATTTGCTTAAAGTGCTAGCCTCTCAGTTCTATGTAAACACAACCTCCCCCTCTTCAAAGGTTCATAGGTTCATAGGTGTGTACTATGCTAATGGCCCTGGGGCCTTTACAAGCCTAGCCCATAGAAGTGCCCTGGCATTGTGCTGCCCGTCGTTAGTTCCCAGTGCCACTATCAAGTAGAGCCACTGCAGTGATCCCTGGGATGAACTTTCTACTTCCCATCCACTCATCAAGATTTCATTTGAAGAGGGTTAGTTAGGTGCTCTGCTTGACATGTATGGGAAGTCTATTCCAAAGCATTGGCAGTCTCTGGATTATGAACCTGCCCCTTCAGCATGTTCTCTTGATTGTGGTAATGAGGTTGAGGTCTCTGGAGCATGTGGTGCAGAGGGATTTGGATTTCTTTAGATGTAGCATTTCTAACAGAGCTGGGTCAGACATGGCTTTGTAAGTCAAGCAGAGATCACCTCTTAGCACATGATATGAGACAGAGAAAAGCTGGAGTGTTTTGAGTCTATCCATGTAGGACATGTGTTTAAGGCCTAGGATCCTCTTCGTGAGGTAGTTTTGTGGCATCTCCAGCTGTTGCAGGTGTCTAATGAGGTACATGCCTAATGGTTCATTATACTCTATGATTGGTCTAATGAGGGAAGAGTAGAGAGAAATGATGACCTCTTTCTTCCTGGATGCAAAACTCTTGGTAATGAGATGTGCCACACAGGACTTTCTGACCAGTGACAATGTGGTAGTTGAAGGAGAGGTTGCTCTCAACTTTTGTCCCCAGATCTCTTCTAACACCTTCAGTGTTCAGTGGGTTCTCATCAATGTGTTAATTAGTGGGAACAGAGTTTTTCCCAAAGGGGATTGCAATGCATTTTTTGGCATTAAGCTTAAGGCCATGGTTTCGACACCAGTCATTGGTCTCAGTGAGGCCTTTCTGTAGGATGTCTGCATCACTTGGGGAGTTAATAATGGCTCCCAGCTTGTAGTTGTCTTGTCTGCAAATTTGGTCATCCAGAGTCCTTCAGTTGTTGGCCTGGAATTCTGAGAAGTAGATCCCAAACAAGAGAAGACCCAAGACCGATCCCAGTGGGACTCTACTCATGACTGGTCGGCAGTGTGAATTGGAGTCCGCTACTTTCACACTGTGTGCTCTATCTGTGAGCCAATTTGCAACCCACCTAAAGATATAGGGGTCGATGCCTAGTTTGGTGAGCTTATCAATAATTCCTGAGTGAGAAATGGTAATAAAGGCCTTGGCCAGATCAAGGTAGGCTGTATGAACTGCCTTACCTTCATCCACTGCTCTAGTGACTGACTCAAAGAAGTCAACCAGGTTCATAGGTTCATAGGCTGGTACTAGGCTATCGGCCCTAGGGCCTATACAAGCCTAGCCATAACAATTCCCTGGCTATTTCTTCCCACACTATTTACTTCCCTGGACCCCACTCTAGCAGGGCGACTGACATGATTCCCGGGATGAATTTCCTATCTCCCACCCAATCATCAAGGTTCCTTTTGAAGAGGGCCAAAGAGGTGCTCTGCTTGACATGTATGGGCAGTCTATTCCAGAGTCTGGGGAGTCTCTGGGTCAGGAACCTATCCCTCCAGCATGTTTTGTTTATTGTGATGACAAGGTTTAGATCCCTGGAGCGTGTGGCTCTGAGTGTAGCATGTCAAACAGCTCTGGGTTTGACATGGCCTTGTATGTTAAGCAGAGATCGCCTTGGAGTAGACAATATGAGACAGAGTATAGCTGGAGTTTTTTAAGGCGGCCAGCACACAACATCTGCTTTAGGCCTGTGATTCTTTTAGTGAAGTATTTCTGCTGCCTTTCCAGTTGTTGTAGATGTCTTGAGAGGTGCATACCAAATGGGGTGTTGCATTCTATAATGGATCTAATGAGAGATGAGTACTGTGGGACAATGCCCTCCTTTTTTCTGAATGAAAAGCCCTTAGTGATGAGGTGTGCTACATAGAAGGATTTCATGACTGTTGTGGCGATGTCGTTATTGAAGGTGAGACCACTGTCCACCTGTGTCCCTAAGTCTCTTATCACACTTTCGGTGTTTAGTGCACTGCCACCTATGTGGTAATTCACGGGAACATATTTTTTTCCAAAAGAGGATAACTATACATTTCTTGGCATTGAGCTTGAGCCCATGGCTCTGGCACCAAGCATCTGTTTCTGTAAGGACCTTTTGTAGAGTATCCACATCATTTGGGGAATTCAGTGATGGCTCCCAGCTTGCAGTCATCTGCGAACTTTGTTAGCCAGAGTCCCTTAGTGTTGGCCTGCACTTCAGAGAAGTAGATACCCAACAAGAGAGGTCCCAGGACTGAACCCTGAGGCACTCCACTTGTCTGGAGCTGGATTTAGAATCAACTACTTTTACAATGTGGGTTCTGTCAGTAAACCAGTTGGCAACCCATCGGGCGATGTAGGGATTAATGTCCAGTATAGTAAATTTATCTATGATTCCAGAGTGGGGGATGGTGTCAAAGGCCTTTGCAAGGTCCATATAGGCTCTGTGGACTGCCTTACTCTTGTCCACGGCTCTGTAGACTGATTTGAAGAAGTCAATCAGGTTCAGGAGACAAGATCGGACCTTCACAAACCAAAACTGAGTGTGGTCTAGTGTTTGAAGGTTGCCAATGTCTTTGTTTATAAGTTCCATGATAATACGTTCCATGGCCCTGCAGATCAGGTTTGTCAGACTCATGGGGCAGTAGTCCCTGGGATCCAAGGTGGATTAATTGTGGAGTGGGATAAATGTAGCTGTGCACCACTCAGTGGGTGCGAAGCCTGAGGTGAGGCCATGATTAAACATGACACTTAGGTGAGGTGCCAGTTCATTTTGTAGTTCATGTAGTACACAACCTGGGATGTCATCTGGTCCCATGGTTGCTGTATTCTTAGTTTTGGAGAGTGTGTTTATTACCTGTTTGGCCGTTATTACCAGAATTTAGCAATCTTCCGGCATTGAGATGGGCCATTTAGGGGGTGAGAGGGGGTTGAAGTTGGCACTAAATCAATCTGCCAGGATATTGGCAATATTCTTGGGATCAGTGTATTTAATGCCATTCTTTTGTAGCTCAGAACAGATCTGAGCATTGCCATTTAGACTCTTGACATAGTTATAGAATGCCTTGTGGTTGTCTTTGGAATCTTTGGCAATTTTATTTTCGTAACTACCTTTGGAGGATTTTATGAGGGATCTCAGCTTCTTACTGAGGCTGCTAAGGGAGTTTTTTGCATCCTGGGATTTTCCTCTTTTCTGCAAACAGTTTCTTCCTTTTGTTGTAAAGTTTGTTTATGGCAGGGGCCACCAGATTGGCTTCCTTTTTTTGGAGGAGAGAATCTTGGTTCTTTTTGGGATGGCATGATTCATGCATGAGTGGATGTGCTCGTACAGTGCCTTAGTGTAGGACTCAGCAGTTGAAATTTCAGTTACTGTCTGCATGGGTGTCATGAAGTTTGTAACTTCTGTCTTGAGTAGCATGAAGTTGGCTTTGGAGAAGTTTTTTTACTGAGGTTTCCTTACTAGGGGGTGGGGGTGGGATGTGGACACTAAGGGTGATTAGCTTATGGTCTGACCAGACCAACGAGGGGGTGACCATAGGTGTGGAGCATCGATTTCCCATGTTTGTAATGATATTGGAGCCCCTGGTGGGACTATGGATTAGTTGATCCAGGGCATTAGAATTTATGAATTCCAAGATCAGTTGGTCAAAGGTGTTGGTACACGAATAGTTTTCCCAGTTAATGGCAGGGTAGTTGAAATCACCCAGTATTAGAGTGTTTGGTTGTATATTAATATTTTCAGTATGTTTAGAAAGGTGTGGTGAGAATCTTTGGGCATGGTGGGGGATCTGTAGCAAGCTACAATTTGGATTGCAGTCTTACCTAGTGTTAGTTGCACCTGGAGAATTTCAGACGCATTGTTTTGGGCAACTAACCTGTTGGCGTGAATATCATTGGTGAATATGGACACTCCTCCACCTTTAGTGTTTCAATCCCGGTTTGCTGGCCAAAAAGTGTGGTAAGAGTTGTAGCCTGGTATTGCAGGGGTGCTCTCTGGAGCCTTGGACCAGGTCTCAGTTACTGCACAGATATCGATGTTCTCCATTTTTAGGAGTGCCTCAAGAGAGTGCATTTTGATATTTAGACTTCTAGCATTGAGTAGCATTACCTTCAGATTTTGCATGCTTATACCTGTTACGGTGGTGGTTTTGCCCTTTGATCTTTGTCTAAAAAAGGCACTATAGGGCTGGCAAGAGCCTTAGCCAGTAACATGAATCCCAGGGGCGACAGGTGCAGACCACCTCTGGCAAAGCATCGTGGTCTATCGATCATGTCATCCCAGGCAGACAGATACTGGATCCCCTTTGAATGTCAGCAGAAGCTTAGCCAATTGTTGAAATCAATCATTTTGTCCTTATATTGTGGTATAATTCTGGGTGAAGGCAGGATGCTACTCAGGGCTAGGGTCATACCTGCCTAGGCCACATGATCTGAGAGCTCTTCCTTGTCTCTTTTCATGTAGTTCAGGGAGGTACGTCTCAAGTCATTCACTCCAACATGGACAGTGACAGAGTCATATTTGTATTTGCTGTGGAGTGACTTGAGTTCATGAGTCATGTGGCAGACCCTGGCACCCGACAGGCAGCTGACTGTAATTTTCTCCTTGTTCAACCTGGTGAGTGGGACATCAGTGTGCCTGACTATAGAGTCACCTATGGCTAAAGTGTTAGGTATGTTGTTTTGCCTTCGGGGCTGTTGCTGGGTTGCACATTGGTGTTGTGAGATATGTGATGCTTTGGTTGTGATTGGTGTTTGTTTGCATTTCAGCTTCGGAGGTCCTTGTTGCTTGGGCAGGTTACAGTTAAGGGCCTCCATATTTGTGGATTTAGTGTTGCTATGTGTGGGTGTTGGTGGTGTGAGTTTAGAAGGGCTATGTATTGCCTGAGGTGTAGTGCAGGTGTTAACCTTCTCCTCTTGACTGTCTAGCACAATCTTGGGTGGAGAGAGCTTTGCTTCCAGTTTGGCTATGTAAGTACATCTCTCACAGGTTGTAGTGTTGGGTGGTAGTAGGAGAGGGTTGTCTGTGTACATGAGGCAATTTCTGCATTGCCCCAGTATGCCCAGATTCACTAGGTGGACAGGAGAAATCACAGGAAGCTGACCCTTGGACATGCCTGGTTTGGTGATTTTTTTTTAAAGTACAGGAGCTGTTTTCCCTTACCTTAGTAAGGTACTTTGCAATTATAGGCTGTTTAGTACCTAGGATTAATTTCTCTTTATTAATAAGGAGAGTTGAGTGTTTGTATCAGTTTAAGGCTTCCTAATGCTTTCCAGCAGGTATTAGAGCAAGTGCTAGTCACAGGGATGCTTAAAGGTAAGATGAAAAAAAAAAGGTTTATCCTAAACACTGCAGTGTGCACTAGAGAAGTTAGATGTGAAAGTAGGTAACTTAAGTTTTACCTGTCTAAAAAGTTAAGTTTTAGTGGAGAGTCACTATTTTTAAAACAGCAAGATAGATTGAAAAGAGGTGATCACTTTTGTATTCCGGTACTATGGAATACAGTAGAATGGCCAATAAATTTAAATAGTTGAAGGGGAGTGATTTCACAAAGTGATAATTGTGTGCTTACTCACACAAGCCAGTGAAAGCAGAGAGGAAATGCGATACATGGTCAAATTAACAAAAGAGGCAGGCAACTAGAAAGACAGTGGTATTTAAGAACACGACAGTGACAGGGTGGGGGGAGGGGGGAATTCTGCCTGACTCACAAGAGACAGAGCTGTGGTGTCTTTTGAAGTTTTAATATTTAATATGCAGTTAAAAGCAGAACACAAGCAAAACACAAGGTAATGAAAACAAATCACAGCACTTGAAATATAAAAAGGCAATAATCTAATACAAAATACAACAAATAAAAAGCAAACCAACCCTTCCCTCACAGCAAAGTGCAGCAGAATCTGGGTGAGATTTCCAATTAAGCAGGCATGATCTACCTTTCACAAAACCAAAATAATCAGCCCTGCCAAGTATCAAACCCAGGGTCTTGTACACCGTAGACAAGAGTAATGCACCACTACAACATGTGGGTTGGTGCATTTTGTTTCCTTCGGACCAGTCTTCATGGCCTTGAGTGCATCAAAGGTCATCCATCCAGATACTTAATTACTCGTTTGATCTCACTGCCCTGCCTAATCATTGTTCTTTTCCCCAGCTCAGCATAACCTAGTCTGCTAAAACATCACACACTGTATTCTCCTTTATATTTTCACATTTCTCAAATTGTAAATCATAGAGTGTCATGATTACTGTTTTCTTACAGTGCCCATTGCCCCCCCATCAACCACAGTAAATACCACATCCAGAGATTGATCATTTCTAACCCAGTCCTGAACACGTTGGCAGAAACCCTGATTTACTAAGATCTTAATCAGCTCCTACTTCTTTTCTTAACTGTAAGTCAGAATCTTCCCATTTACTTCTGTCAGATTTAGAGCTCTTATGTGTATTATCAAATTCATCCTACTTAGTCATTCGTATTATTATGTTCTTTAATCCCTTATCCTTCTTGAGTCCCATTTCTGGGGATGATACACTGTACATTTTTATCAGCTCCCCCTAACTCTTTCTTTCCTGAAGATGATTAACCCAGATACTGGCATAGGGCATTGAGAAATATTTGCACTAACAATTTTGACGTGTCCTTCCATTTCCAAGATTTCACATTTAATGCCTTCTACTTAACCCACATTTTTATTACTACTTAACCTACATTTTTCCATTCACTGTTTTTTCCTAGACACCCTACACCACAGCATCCCTGTGCTCCTCCCTCTTCTCTTCATTGGCTCATCTGTTTATGATACCAGCAAAGGTTACCCTCTGACTCTGCCCCAGAGGTTGCAACTCTCCAATATGCAGTTCCAGACTCCATAATGTGCAACGCAATAATACCTATCCATTACCAGAGTCACATTTACTTTTTAATCTGCTATACTCTACATTTTTATATTTTGTTTACTTCCTGAACACTTTCTTATTTTCTATTTCTGTGATAACCCACCTTTATCTTAATTTAAAGGGATAAATATTGAGATGCACCTTTCCAAAACAACACTAAACACTGCTGTCACTTGTCAGTTGAGATGGATTGTGTCCCTGGAAGTGAACTAGTCTCTCTGTCAGTTTTTCCCATCTTCCTACCTCTCTCTAGTCCTTGTTCCTGATCCTCATCTTCAGCCACATATTGTACATCTTAATGCTGTCTTTTCTCAGTGTGTCCATGACCCCACAGGACACAAAAGACAGCATGCAATATGGCAGGTACCCACAGCAGGATGTTAGGGGGCATGTAGTGTCCAATGGACAATTCCTTCACTAATGCATCATGGAAATTCACGGGTGTTGTGCTTGGTATATGATACATGCTTCTGCAACTATAAGTTATAGAAGTGTGCAGCAGCATAGAAGAAATCCTGTATATTGCTATACTTACAAATGATCCATTATGTGCTTCAGGCAACACTTCCTAGACACGATACCTGCCCTATGAAGTGTGGCTAACATTCCTTGAGCATTGATTCTCTGTGGGCACACATTAAATGTTGTTCTTTCCGCAATATGGTATGAAGTTCAAAGAGATATATATAGTAGTCTATCACTGCAACATTTTTACATACAGGTTACTAGTCTCCACCAGATTCTGCATGTGAGCAAGATCCAGATCAGACAGGTGACCCATATTCCAGAACACACCACCCCACACACACTTGGTCATTCCAATTTTAGGCATAGTGTTGCAAGCGTCTTTGTGCTGACAGTGAATTTTTTTCAGCCACGTGTCTTTGCAGCAAAACTTCAATTCATTAATATTATACCAGACAAAAGTCCCAGTTGTCCCTTCAAAGAAACATTTCATGACCTGTAAGCCCAAATTCACATGTACGGCATCATGGATGCAGCCTACCCCCTTAGTGATTAGCATAGTTACTAAAAAGAATAAAAAGTTCCGTAATGAACAGACAAAAAAAGTCTTTAATTCACAGTTCCAACAATAAAATGAGCGCTTTTGTCTGCACACAGCAGACTGAAGTCTGCTGTGTGCAGACGAAAGCGCTCATTTTATTGTTGGAACTGTGAATTAAAGACTTTTTTTGTCTGTTCAATACGGAACTTTTTATTCTACTTGGTTGGTTTTTGCTGTTGGGATAGTTACTAAAAAGTCTCAGCCTTGAGAAAATTTCAATGAAATACAATGTATTACATCTCCCCCACTGAGATTCCTAATTGCTACATCTCCAAATCCAATTATGCTATCCTCACAGATTTTGTGCTCCTTCATTTCCTGTTCAGTGTAGCCAACACTACTTTTTACAAATGTCTCTCCACTACTAACATCATAATTCTTCACAATGTCTATGTTGTTCACTTCATTGTCTCTGTGCTGCATAAAATCAATTTCTCACTCCTCGTGTATTATTTCTATAAGGCCTCTACATTTTTCAGTCACTCTTATCTATTGTCCTTCATCTTGTTGAATGATCTACTTTACTCACACATTTACTGCTTTATTTACGGTGCTAGTCCTGTGTCTTTACCTCTGAATCTGTTTCCCCTTCACTACTTGCCACTGTTGGCTATACCTGTCTTTCTGCCTTGGCTTATTGCATATTCTCTCTTTTGTGGTTGCATTTGCCATTTTCAGTTGCCACATTATTCCAATGTGAACCCCTAGTTTGTGCTTTTTTATCAATCCCTTTGCATGTCCTATTGCCCTCTAGGATTCTCAGTCTACATGTTTCCACCCAATACTGTATACAAGTCCCCTCCCTCTCTAGCTTTTCTCACATAAATGACCGATTTACTACCATCTCTAGTTCCATATTTTCTCGTAAAATTCCTAATTTTCCTGAACATTTACAGCCTCTGTCACCCAAAAGTCTCTGAGGCAATCAACTGATTGGGCTTTTGAAAACTTACCCTCTTCTAATTCAGTATTTTCTTCTCATTTCATGTTTCATTTTCTTGGATCCTTCATTTTTTTGTTTGTTTTTCTTCTTCTTCATATTATTATTATTATTATTATTATTATTATTATTATTATTATTATTATTATTATGTGAAATATACCTTTAAGTTAGTTTGTATTTTCTGACTTTTCTGCTTCTAGTTTTATATCTGACCTGCTATTTATATCCCCTGACAAAATAAATGCTGGTGTAAAGCACTCCATTGGGGTCGAGAGTTGTAGTCTCTCAGTCTGCAGCACTGATATTAATTTATATCTAATGATGTAGCATGATCTCACCATTTTTACCACTGACCACAAAGTAGTATGGGTGGGCTGAGTAGGCTACACACTGAATGGCAAATGCCCATGCTTGACTCAGACAAGACAATACCTGACACACCAAGCAAGCCTTGCACTGAGTAGAAGCACAGTACAATTACAATTACTGATGTTCTAGAATGTCACTCATCTCTGTCTAGGATGACTGACCATAGCAAATACACAGTTACTGTCCATTCATAAAATGAGACAACCATAGTATAGTCATTTAATAACTATGACAAAAACAAGTACTCTTCAAAGACGGATGCCAATGATTAATGATGTATCATACTGTGTCCGCACTGTTATGTGCTAATAAGCAAATAACCAGATATAAACTATTATATAATAAATAACTTACTTAATATAAAATAGATAAAATATTTGAGAAAACAAAAAAGATGCATGCAAAGATGTATATGTTATCATCTGTAACAAAGTATATGATTACACACAGAATAATATAATACAAGATTTTTAAAAAATGGCTGTATCAGATACATATTAAGTGCAAATAAAGAATCCCATTCCTACTGTTAACTGAAGATTACTGTAGTCTAACTACCACTGATTTTATGTAAATATTTAGTAGTTGCAAATAACACCAAAGTAAAATATAAAAGTTTGAAATTATCTGTGTGAACACTAGACTGCATTCCTGTTCTTCTGTTCATACAAAAAATCTTTACTGCTTCCATGTATTAGTTTGTTCAATAACTAGGTCAGTGGTTTGGACCAGAATTCATTTTCAGAGATGATCTGTGCTCCAGATATCAAGCAAGACATGCAGATGTGTGCAGTTTTTACAATAGGCAATAAAATAGAAATGTCCAAAATAAAGCAAAGTGCAGATGCTCAACAGAAAGCAGAACATTATCAAATAATTTTAAATGCAGATCAAAGCAAGAATTAAAACAGGTCTTTGAATAAAGTATATGTAATGTATAACATGATATTATACAACTCCCCCCATTAATATTCAAAAACGTGCAGGCTGATTGGTCAGCGTGCACGTTGTAAATCAGAGTTATAGTAATGGAAAAAGGTCCAGTTGCCCAGACTTTTTCCATTACTATAACTCTTTTTTCTCACTGTTTCGCTATGTTAAACAAGTTTAACATACCGAGACAGCTTTAAAAAAAGCAACAGAGATACTCTGTTGCTTTTTTTACAGCTGTCTCGCTATGTTAAACCCATTTAACATAGCGAAACAGTTTGTAAAAAGCAACGGAGATCTTGCTTTCTCCATTGTTTTTTTATCAAAACTGTCTCGCTATGTTAAACGGGTTTAACATACTGAGACAGTTTTTAAAAGAGCAACGGAGATTCTCTGTTGCTTTTTTTAAAGCTGTCTCGGTATGTTAAACCCATTTAACATAGCAAAAACAGTTTGTAAAAGCAACGGAGATCTTGCTTTCTCCATTGCTTTTGCCCACAGTTCTGATGTACTGCACAGGCATATGCATGCGCAGTACATCAGAACTGCCGCAGAATACCAAGACAGCTGCGGAAGGGCAGCAAGGAGGTATTATACAATGTCATTATTTAAGAAAAGTAATTATTTTTTTTCTTAAATAATGTCATTGTATAATAGCAATAACATTTTGTGGGTAATGCTGGATTTACCCACGGTTGGCTTTGTTTGGCCACTCGGGCTTCACCCTCGTGACCAAACCATGACAACCGTGGGTAATTCCAGCATTACCCACACCCAGGCGTGGGTTATTGCTATATTATATAATATATACAACATATACAGTATATACAGAAATAAGAACTGTTGTCTATGACAAGTGAATTAAAGAGGAATAGGCAGAAGTGTTTAAAAGTGGGTTGAAAGCATGTTACAGTGTAATAAATCAAAACATGCCTGCTTTCAGCCATTTAATGTCCATCAGGCTCATAATACAAAGAAATAAGAAAAATCAGCATTTCCTGCATGTTAGAAGTTGTCAAATATAAACAGGTTTTGTTTTTTATTTTAAGCCAAAGCAACTTAGATCATATGGTGTTCCAGTACGAATAAGTAATTCCGATTTTTTTTAACGAAATAATTTTTGTAAGTGTGTGAAAGTAGTTCAGTCCTAATTTATGCAACTGTATCATTACTGAAAGAGAAATAATACATTTCATTCACCTTTTTTAAATGTTACCACTTTGCTAAGCATTTTAGTCATGAAAAACAGATGCAATATATTTTATAAAGGAAAATTCATAGGTCTTTCAGAAGCAGTCAAATTAAAGCAATTTCTGTTCATATACCAGACATGGTTGGTTGTCTTTTGCCAGTTAGGGGTCACCACAGCAGAACTCCAGTCTGCTAATGATTGGCAGTAGATTTTTATGGTGCTAGGTGCCAGCCCAACACCCAACCTTCAACAAAGGCACACCCTTACACACATGTTTTTCAGAGACCACTCGACAGCAGGGAGGACATGCAGACTCCACACAGAAGGCACTCCAGCCAAGAATCGAACAAGTGGATCTCTTGCTGTGAGGTAACAACGCTACCGCTGTACCACTGCAGCTTTTTGTAGACCAGACATACACATACAAAATATTGCTCTCTTTTTCTTAATATACCTTAACCATATGTTAAAAATAAGACAGAAAGGCCTGAATAACATACATATAATATCAATCCAAGCACTGCATTATAATAATAGGTCAGAAAATAAACCTGCAAACTCTACAAATTTAAATGACTGTACCCTGAATTACCATGTAAGGTGCCAGACTCTGAACAATAAATTACAACAATAAATAACTATATCAGCAACCTAAACTGAAAATCATCTAGTTCTTAATAATTGTTTGATCCGTTTAAGAAACAGTTCTGAAGTAATATTGCTTTAAATGAATTTGCAAATGTTGTATGCCAGTTATGTGTAAGAAAAAAATCAGTAGTATAAAAGTCTCTGTTTTGAGACCAATAATTCTATAAGATACCAGAATATTAAATGTGTACTAATAGTTATAAGCAACTGTTAAGTAAATGATCATATCTGAACTATTAACATTCCCCACAAATTCTTTGTTAGTAATTAATTTAAAAACTCAACAAATGTGCATTAATTACAACAGGCAAATTTAAACAACAAAGTTTTCTTATCTTAAAGTGAAGGTCAAACAAGTAAGCCAAGAGTTTCTTCCCTTTTATGCTGTGGTTACACAATAGTACACAGGATCTCATTTGGCAGATGGCTAAAAATAAGAGTAACAAGGATGAGCTACTGTCATGCCAGGAATTTCCAGTAACCAGTACATTCTCACTAAGCTACTATAACTAACCAGGGGGTGTCTGTTATAAAGAAGACAGTCAGGAAAAACAATAAAGATTAAATTTCTTAGAATAATAACATGGATACTATGTTACTACTATAACAGCTTTAATATGTGAGCATGCAGTTCTAGCAAGGAGTATACTTATTTTACCCTTGTAAATTCAATCAATGTAGCCATTCTGGTATTTTTCTTCTAAGCTGGCACTTTGTCTACAGCAAACAAAATTTCACTGACTCTTCTCATTTTTCTGTACTGGATTTAAAATTTTGAGTAATGTTATTTATAAAAAGTACGATTGTTGATTACCCGTTTTTCCTTTAGGAGACCATGTTCAAATGTTTTTTAGTTTATGTTAAATAACCTAGACAGGTCCATTTTTAAATAGCTTGCATATATCTGATTTGCTGACTACAGTTGCATATTTTTAGAAGTCCACTTAATAGTATGCTTCACAGAATTAATTCTTTCAGCACAAGGAGGAGAAGCCAAAGCTATATAACCTTTTTTAATATTAAGGGCATCTGACCAGATTATACAATGTTATGGTCTCAAAATAAAAACTGGAACAGTCTCCAAACAATGGTTAAAAAAAACAAATAAATACTTAAAATCACTGTTAAGCCAGAAGACAAGCCTTAAAACAACTCTTTAGCGTTAATGTAACTTTATTTTATGCTTTTGTCAATAGCAATAGATTTCTTCAGAAATTAATTACAGAAAATAGACATGAGCTTAAATACTTGTAACAAAATCATGTCCCTTTAGTCTGGAAAGTATATCTTCCAGGTATTTCTATAGAGTACTGTAAATGTTCTAACATCACATAGGGCCCTTCATATATAAACCTAAAAGCATCACAACTATTGCAGTTAAAAGTGCCTTTATTTTTGTTGGTATGTGGAGCTTCAACTTTAGTGTGGTCATGTTGTAACATTTGTTTAATGTTACTGTTTGTTTTATAAACAAAGAAAGACTCTTTCCCTAGTAGGTAAACTAGGTCTCTACTCCCTTCTATAATCTTCCAGTTAGATATAATAATTCTGATGTCAGAGCTATCTAAAATCCTTTATATGGCATGTTTAGCCCTAGCTGTTTCCCCTGTAGAATTTACTTTATTGTTTTTCTGAAACCCTTTTACTAAGATGGGTTCAAATTATTCATATCTCTTGGATCTAGCCCTAGCAGTTTCCTCTGTAGAATTTTCTTAATTGTTTTGCTGAAACACTTTTACTAAGATGGGTTCAAATTGTTCATATCTCTTGGACCTAATCCTAGTGGTTTCCTCTGTAGAATTTTCTTAATTGTTTTGCTGAAACATGTTTACTAAGATGGGTTCAAATTGTTACAATCTCTTGAAAATGATTTCCTGGGCATTTTTATTTAACATATTTACTCTAGAGCTTCTTTCTTTAAACAAGGCAGTAATAAAGTTTACCTCTTCTAAAAAGTCATTATCTTGACTTGTGCTGCTTGTAGGTTTATATATGAAACGCCCCATGTGGTATTAGAACATTTGCAGTACACCATAGAAATGCCTAAAAGATATAATTGCCAGACTAAAGGGATAGTATATATAGTTTTGTGTTTAAGCTGTTCTAGTTACTATAGGGGAATGAGCACTAGGAAGTTAGGCACTAGGATAAAGGAACATCTTTATGACATTAAAGCAAAAGGTGAAAATAACGCTCTATATAGGTTCATAGGTTCATACTAGGCTATCTGCCCAAGGGCATTTATAAGCCTAGCCCATAGTTATGTGGCTTTCGCCACCCCTTTAGTTTGAATAAAAACTATGCCTATCATTTTTCTGTGCCTCTGTCAAGCAGTGACACTGAAGTAATCCCTGGGGTATATCTGCGATCTCCCATCCATTGGTCAAGATTCCTCTTGAACAAGGCCAGCGAGGTGCTCTGCCTCACATGTACCGGGATTTTGTTCCACAGCATAGGGAGTCTCTGGGTGATGAATCTGTCCCTCCAGCACGTTCTATTTATAACCGTGCCAAGGTTTAAGTCTCCGCCCTTGTGGTTCTGAGGGATCTAGATTTTTGAGGTGAAGCATATTCATCAAATCTGGGTTTGACATGGCCTTATATGTCAGGCACAGGTCACCTCTGAGCAAGCGGTATGAGACTGAATAGAGCTGGAGTTCTTTCAGTCGGGCAGCATAAGACATATTTTTGAGACCCTTTATCCTTTTGGTGAGGAACTTTTGGGGCCTTTCAAGCTGCAGCAGGTGTCTGGTCAGATACATTCCGAACGGCGCATTGTACTCAATCATAGGTCTAATGAGTGATGAGTACAGGGGGACGATGACCTCCCTTGATCTAGATGTGAATCCCTTCATGATCAGGTGGGCGATATAGAAGGTTTTCCTAACTACTTTAGCAACATGAATGTCAAACGAAGGCTACTGTCAACTTGGGTCCCCAGATCCCTGATGGCTTTTCTGTGCTCAGTGGATTGCCACCTATATGGTAGCTAGGGGTAACCTTGTTTTTCCCAAAGGGTATGACTATGCATTTTTGGCGTTTAACTTCAGGCCATGGCTCTGGCACCAGTTATCCGTTTCTGTGAGGCCCTTCTGGAGGATATCTGTGTCAGATGTGTTTTCGACTATGGCACCCAGTTTGCAGTCATCTGCAAACTTTGTCAGCCATAACCCTCCTGTGTTTGCTTGTACTTCAGAAAAGTAGATGCCGAACAAGAGTGGACCCAGGACTGAGCCCTGTGGGACACCACTTGTGACAGGCTTTGAGTCTGACATGGCTCCAGCAACTCTGATCCTGTGGGTTCTGTCACTTAGCCAGTTTGCAACCCATCTTGTGATGTATGGGTTTACATTCAAGCTGATGAGTTTTTCGATGATACCTGAGTGGGGTATTGTGTCAAGGCCTTTGCCAGGTCGAGGTAGGCTGTATGGACTGCCTTTCCTCATCAATGGCCTTGGCGACTGTCTCGAAAAAGTCAACCAAGTTTAAGAGGCAGGATCTGCCTTTGACAAAGCCAAACTGGGTTGGATCCAAAGTCTGCAAGTTCCCTATGTCTTTATTTATGAGTTCCATTATGATCCTCTCCATGGCTTTGCAGATAAGGCTTGTCAAGCTAATGGGCGGTAATTTCCAGGGTCTGTGGAGGCACCGCCCTTATGAAGTGGGACCACAGTCGCCGTGCGCCACTCCTTGGGTACGTATCCTGAGGTGAGGCTAAGATTAAACAGCTGTCCTAACTGTGGGTTTAATTCCTCGTTGAGTTCATGAAGCACACAGCCGGGACACCATCCGGTCCCATGGATCCTGTGTTTTTTGCCTTAGTGAGGGCAGTTCTCACCTGGGCGTTGGGGATGTTTGGGGGGCTACAATCCCCTGGAATAGATATCTCTCCTTTTGGGGGGGAAGGGGGGGAGAAGTTTGCACTGAACCTGTCAGCCAGTATGTTAGCAATGTGTGTAGGTTCAGTAATTTTCACATCATTTTGAACTAATTCTGAGCATATCTGGGAGTTTCCTCCTAGGTTTCTAACATAGCTAAAGAAGGCCTTATGATTGTCTTTAGAGTCCTTGGCGATTTTTCTCTCAAAATTTGCCTTGGATGATTTTATGAGAGCTCTTAGTTTTTTACTTATAATGATCAAAGGTGTCTTACCTTTCAAGGATTTTGCTCTATCTTGTAGTAGCTTCCTCCTTTTGTTGTAGAGCTTGTTTATGGCTGGGGTCCACCAGACTGGATGCTTGCCTTTGGTACAGAGAGTCTTAGTTTTGTTTGGGATTGCCTGATCCATGCAGTCCTGTAGGTGCTGGTAGAAGGCATTTGTAAGTGATTCAGCGGTTTGAGTAATGTTTACCACTGGCTCAGGGGCCTTAAAGGAGACCACACTAGTTTTTAGAAGTGTGAAATCGGCTTTTGAGAAGTTTTTCACTGTGGTCTTTTTGTTTCAGGTGGGGGCGGGATGAGGACCTCCAGCGAGATTAGTTTATGATCTGATCTCACCAGTGAGGGGTATACTTCCGGTGTTGAACATTTTGATCTCATGTTCGTGATGATGAGATCAAGTATGTTTTCTCGTCTTGTGGGGATGGTGACTAGTTGTTCCATGGCATTTGAGTTTATGAACTCCAGGAATCTTTGGGTTAGAGTGTTTGGGCTTGAGTAGTGTTCCCAGTCTATATTAGGGTAGTTGAAGTCACCTAGTATGATGGTGTTTGGAGATACATTTATCCCCTCCAATGTTTTCAGGAAGGCCATGTGAGGTTCCTGAGTTTGAGAGGGTGGCCTGTAACATGCTACAAATTGCAGAGCAGTCTTGCCTATGGTTAATTGCACCTGGATGGTCTCCGATGCATCATGCGTTGCCACCAACCTTGAGGTGTGGGTGTCCTTTATGAATATGGACACCCCTCCTTTCTTGGTGTTGTCCGGATTTTGGGGCCGGAACGCATGATATGAGGTGAAACCTGTTAGTGCTGGGGTGCTCTCAGGAGCCTTGAACCAGGTTTCTGTCACAGCACAGACATCGATGTTCTCCATATTAAGAAGGGCCTCGAGTGCGTGCATCTTGAGATTGAGACTTCTGGCATTGAGCAGCATTACCCTTAGTTTTTTCCTTTTGGTGTTCTAGGGTGGTAGGTTTAGAATTTGAGCCTTGCCTAAAAAGGCACTATGGGGTGGCAAGAGCCTTTGCCAATATCCGAAGCCCAGGGTGACAGGTGCAAGCCGTCCCTTGCGAAGCAGCGTGGCTTGTCCAGCATGTCATCCCAGGCAGACAGACATTGGATCCCCTTTGAATTACACCAGAATTTAAGCCAATTATTAAAGCTGATCATCTTATCACTGTATTGTGGCATCATTCTAGGTGAAGGTAGGATACTGCTCAAGGTCAGGGTCATACCTGCCTGGGCTACATAATCAGAGAGCTCCTCGATGTCCCTTTTCATGTAGTCCAAGGAGGTACGTCTCAGGTCGTTGACACCAGCGTGGACAATGACTGAGTCGTACTTGTACCTGCTGTTGAGAGACCTGAGTGCTTGCGTTATGTGGCGGATTCTAGCGCCCGACAGGCAGCTTACTGTGACCTTCTCCTTACTCAGTCTGGTGAGCGGGACGTCAGTTTGTCTGACTATGGGATCACCAATGACAAGTAAGTCTGGCATTTTGTTTGGCCTTAAGGGCTGTGACTGTTTGACACTCTGACTGTGTGGTCTATGTGTTGCATGTGTTGGGTCGTGAGGTGGTAGTTGTTTGGGTGTCTGCTTTGGTGGCCTCTGCTGTTTTGGTAAATTTTTGATCAGAGCCTCCGAGTATGTCTTTGTGTGAGTATGTGTATGATTTGAAGTTGTGATGGTACCATGTGTGACTGGGTATGTATTGTGTGTGGTTACCTTCTCCTCCTGTCTGGTCTTGCCAGTCCTATGTTGAGAGAGCTCAGCCTCCAGTTTGGCCGTATAGTTGCATCTCTCGCATGTATTTGTGTTTTGTGGGAGAAGGAGAGGATTGTCTGTGTACATGAGGCAATTGTAACATTGCCTCAATATTCCCAGGTTCACCAGTTGAGCTGGAGAGGACACTAGCAACTGATCCCTCGACATACTAGAAGTAGTAGATAAAGAGACTTTCAAAGGACTCCGGGGAAGTGGGTTTTAGGCTGGTGGGGTACTATCTATAATAAGAGTGCTTTATCAAGGTGCAAGTACTGTAGGAGTAAGTGCTAGGCTTTACAGATAGAGAATAGTCTACTTGGGAATCAAGTAGAGATGAACTTTTCAGTTATAGGATATGCTGGTTAGATCAGCAGTACAGCTCGAGGAAGGTAGTTCTAAGGGAAAATTTGAAGAGTGGAATTTAGATGTCCCGAATAGTTTAACCTTGTTTAACCGCCGCTGCTCTTGTGTGCAACAGTGGCAACTCCGCGTTTAGCGTGTTTTATAGCAGGGGGCTGAAGGGAGCTAGGAATTGGCCCAAAACGACCAATGGACTACTAGTTTCTGGCTGAAACTTCACCAAATCGGACAAAAAGGATGCTCAGTGCTTCCCACTCCCACTGGTAAGCAAAGAAACTTCCCTCCTTCCTAATAAGGCAATGGATCAGTAACAGGAACTAAAACAAAGCCCAGGGATCAGCAACTCTGAAACTGGACTACTCTAGTTCAGTAAGGCGGAAAACAAGAGATTTTTGTTTTATTACAGAGATAAGGAAAAAACAGACAGTAAATGCTATAAATGCTGTAAATCGGCTAGCGCACTTTAGTGTGTAGCCTACAGAAACAATTTGCAACAATTAGTAACTTAAAGTGCAATAAACAGTGTAAAATGCAGAAATCACTTAAAGTAGCAGTAAAACAGGCGAAATGCAGTCGCTAGCTTAATAACAGTGGGAAAGCCACAAAAATACTTATATCTGGTAGAAAGTCACTCTTTTAGCTCTCTGCTGCTTGGATCACTCTGCAGGCCACCACGAGGATCTGTGCTGAGTTGGTACAAGCTGGAAAACGCGTGTTTAGCGTGTTTTATAGCAGGGGGCTGAAAGAAGCTAGGAATTGGCCCAAAACGACCAATGGACTACTAGTTTCTGGCTGGAACTTCACCAATTCGGACAAAAAGGCTGCTCAGTGCTTCCCACTCCCACTGGTAAGCAAAGAAACTTTCCTCCTTCCTAATAAGGCAATGGATCAGTAACAGGAACTAAAAACAAAGCCCAGGGATCAGCAACTCTGAAACTGGACTACTCTAGTTCAGTAAGGTGGGAAAACAAGAGATTTTTTTTTTTTTTTTTTTACAGAGACAAGGAAAAAAACAGACAGTAAATGCTATAAATGCTTTTAAGCGGCTAGCACACTTGAGTGTGTTAGCCTACAGGTAAAATTAAGCAACAAATAACTTTTTAAGAGTGCAAAACAGTTAATCAACACAAAAACAGTTTAAATAGAATTCAGAGCTGTATAAACAGGCTAAGATGCAGTCGCTAAGCAATAAATATTCAAAAAGCCAGAAAAAAATACTTAAATCAGTTATAGCAAATACAGTTAAAACAAATGCTCTGAAATATACTGTATATTTCCAATATGTTTGAGAAGGACAGTCAGAACACAAGAAGGTTCAGGCGAAAAAGAAAAAAAAAGTTTTGTTTTACTTTTTGAAAAGGGAAAAAGGAGGAACAGAAGGCCTTATCAAATGTTCTCTCTGTATTAAGAAGAATGAGCTAATGACACTAGACTGGGAGGTGTGTCACAGTAGGGACCGCCAACTGCAAAGCCACCAAGTATAAGAGCAAGACACCAACAGGGAGGGAGGGTGGGACAAAATAGCCTAAGAAAGCACTACAGAGTCAAATGACAGTTTTAAACAGATAAGGATTTGTGAAGATTCTGAATAGACAAAGTGCTTTATATATATTAAATTATAAAAACAGTAATCTGTAAAAATAATCAAAAGATACTTATATTTTGTAGCTCAGTTGCAGTCAAACAACTTCTCCAGCCTGCACTGTGTGCAAAGACACCAAAGTTAGGGCAAGACCAGATCAACAACTTTTTTTTTACAAGAACACAAAAGAACCAGCCCCCACTAGCCAAGAGATAATTACACAGAGTAAATGTTTCAGTTTATACAATAGCCTAAGACAGCAAAGCACTACAGAGTCAAATGGCAGTTTTTAAACAGATAAGGATTTGTGAAGATTCTGAACAGACAAAGTGCTTTATATATATTAAATTATAAAAACAGTAATCTGTAAAAATAATCAAAAGATACTTATATTTTGTAGCTCAGTTGCGGTCAAACAACTTCTCCAGCCTGCACTGTGTGCAAAGACACCAAAGTTATAAACATACTGTTAGGTGCAGTAATTATTAGAAGTTTCTTTTTGCAGTGGTAGAACACATACCATATGATTTAAGGGAAGGAAATTATAAAAATCAGATGGAGCAAAGAAAAACTGAATGGCAAGTAAGATTAGAGGCAGGTTGGTTACAGGAGTTTAGATGTTAAAGGGTTAAATAGAGCGGTAATTAATATTGGGCATGTTTTTTAATTGTATTTTTATTGTGATTTCTTAACATGATTTTATTGCAAGTATTTTTTGTGTAATTAATTTCTGAAGAAGTCTATTGCAATTGACAAAAGCATGAAATAAAAATATGTTAATGCTAAATAGATGTTTTAAGGCTTGTCTTCTGGCTTAACAGTGCTTTTAAGTATTTCAATGTTATTGTCTCTTTCACATACAATTTCTAAAAATAGGGGTATGGGTTATTTCCTTATTGCCTTCACAAATGTAAAAGATTTTCATTGTGACCAGAACCTAAGAACAGTCTAGTATACAAAATCAAAGTACTCCTGTACTATGCATTTGTGATTTATGAACAAACATGCCTTTGATACCCATGGGACTAATATTCTACCCTTGGACAGCTGGAACTCTGATGCTCAGAGGTTGCATGGCAGAACTCTTCTGTCTAAAGTAAAGGTAAATCTTTTTCATGCATCCACCTATGTTCAATGTTTTTAAGTTGTTTAAGTTCTGACTGACTCTGCAAAGACCTTTTCTTCTCACTAAAGATAGCAAGGGTCAAAACAGTTTTCTTTCAAGAAGATTCCATTGAGATAATATAGATAGAAAGAAAAGAATAAGAACTCAAAAGGGATTCATCCTTATGTTTGGGAGATAAACTTGAACTCCAGCATCTGACAGGAAAGTAGTGTCATATGGAGCAAAAAGCTTGCTGGATGCCCCTTTATCAGTTTCAGGATGCTCAACTGTCACTTTTTCCTTCAATTATTTTCTCCTTCTCTTGAACATCTCTCATTGGCTCCAGTAATGGTACACATTTGGCTCATTCATTCATTTTAGAGTAAGGGAGCCAGGCATTCCAAAGTTAGGTGAAAGCCCTACAACCAATTCTCACCTGACAAAGAAGAGTGATCAGCCCATTTCCTGGCATGAGTCAGGTGGAAGGTATCTGACCAGCTTGCTGGTCCTGTGGGTGGGCTAACCTCTCTCCATGGGAGCATTTTCTGGCAGTACTTCCAACCTCTACCATTGTTGTCTACTAAAGGAAAGTGTGCCTCTACATGTCCAGTTCCCCTCAGCTTCCAGTGCAGAATTACTCTGATACCAAAGGTACAGCAGGCCTGAAGCTCACTAGGTAAAACCTAGTGCTCCCACTAGGTGTCACCTTTCAGCTGAGAGACAGCCATCACTCTTCCCCAGGATGGTTGAGTCACCAATGGTCACTCACTTCCATCATCCTTAGGTAGCTTCCACAAGAACAAAAGCTGCTATTCAGACTTGCGTCAGTTTCACCATAGTTGGGGCTCTCGGCTTCTGTGTCATGGAGATTCCTGCAGGTTGCTTGATACTCCTACATTTTAGGTTTGTATTCTTTTCTGGAGACCTCCTAGGTTTCCTTTTAACCTTAAGTTTTTTGCCCTGATTTATATATCACCATTGATTGTAATGAAGTAGGAATAAAATAAATGCCCAGCAACCATTTTTGTATCCAACAAACATTAATAAATTCTTAGCCACCCTTGTCAAACAAAGCACAAACTACAGATGACTGAAAATGTTGCTCTTCTCTCCACCTGAATATGAGAAATATAATAAGAGCTATGATGATGAGAAGATCACATACTCATTATTGCCTAAGTGAAGGGCATTTATCCTAAACCATAATTTATAAAACATGTTGACAGATAGAGTAAGACACTCTGAAGTAAAATAATTTGCCAAAGCTGTTCAGGAAAACAAGTTTTATGTGGCATAATGGCATTTTGAAGTCAGCATACTAGTTGTATGTAGAAATGGCAAAAGATATTGAATTTTATGAGTGGTTTGCTGTCATTGTAACTACATTATCTTCTAATGGCCACAGCTGAAGAATGCAATTTCTTGAGTTAGGGGAAGACAACCGTTGAAAAATATGATTGAGGACATCCCTTTCATAAAAATGAATCCTACAACAATACCTTTATGATGTAGAGATGATTATTCCAAGCTGTAGTTTCAGCAGAAGAAACACAAATGTCATTTTATTCTGACCTTTATTTTTCCGGTACTTAATATAAATCTGTCTCTATACACCATAACTCAGGAAAACACAAGATGTTTTGGATGCTTTTTTTTATCAGAGTGCAGATAAGGGAAATCCAAAAACAGAGGCAAAATAATACAATGGCTAATTCAGCATTTAGTGCAAACTGGATCAGGTTCCATCTGGCTGAGTGGAGCTGTCTAATGCTGAAATGTGCATTGCTTGCCATAGGATGCTATTGCTGAAGCAGGTTTTAAGTGTATGTTTTTTAGAATTTCTGTGGTAATGGAGTCAGTATATATGCATTTAGAGGTGGGACTGCATTTTTTTTTCGTTGATTTGTTTCTAACCACTTGAAATTAGTAAGTTGATTTACTACTAATTTGTTACTTAACAACTCATAGCAGAAGTGATAAAAGTATACAATGTTTAAAGAAAAGCAGGGCTTCCCTTTTGAAACATACTTGCATTATTTATTTATAAGGTAGTAGTTCCTAAAAGTTTGTGAAATCAGCAAATCTTAAATTATTCAAGTTCTTGTTGTCTGGTGTGCACATACATGACATCAAAAATACCTCATTGTTTAGTTAAACAGTAAATAACATTGGAGTTTCAGGTTGGCATTTACTTAACATGTGCTAAAGATAAGCCAGGTAATCTAATTTCCAACTGAAGCAGACTATGTGGCTCAGCATGTAGTAGTACAGGGAGAGTCAAAGTCTCAAATCAGTGGATCTCCCTAATAGCAGAAATAATAAAAAGGAGAACACTAAGGAAAGCAGTTTTGCCATGCACTAAAATATGAAAAGAGAACAGTGTAACTAGTTGACACAGTCTTGCCATGCACTAAAGTTAGACAGCTGTAGCTAGAAAACTGTCACAGAAACTCCCATTACAGAAAACAACAGGAAAGTCCCACTAGTCCCGCTGAAGTAAAGTCTCTGTTAATAAATAATTACAATCATATTGAAAGGGATGAGACCCGATGTAAATATAACAAAATAAACATCCTCTGAGTAGGCCTGAACCAGTGCTATTGCCATCCAAAAGGATCACAAAGCACAGCTAGTCTAGCAAGGAGATGGAGAGCACTGCCTATATATTCCCGTCGTATCTGTAAGTTTTTCCTCTTCATTATTTTTGTTATTAGGGAGAGTCACTGATGTTAACGTTTGACTCTTCCTGTATGATTACGTCATTGGGCATAGTTGTCTTTGATTGGAAATACAAATGACTAAGTAATGAACAACCCTCAACCTCAGTTTCACTTTTTGTTTTCCATACCCTTTCCACATTTTTTAAAATTTTTATGTATCCATTTTTTTATTCGTTTATTTATTAATTACAGATTGTTTATCTTTTGTTCTATTTCCAGAATATTTTATGAATATATACAGTACTGAAAAATAGCACCTCTAGCTACTGGTGTTGACAACAAGAGGTTATGTAAACAGATTTTCTTGCGAAAGGTCATTCCTGTGATTTCTCATATGTTTCCTGTCTAACTCCAGTAATTCAGAACCTGACATACAACAGTACCAAGTGCTGTCTCATAGGCTGGTACTAGGCTATTGGCCCTAAGGCCTATACAAGCCTAGCCATAACAATTCCCTGGCTATTTGTTCCCACAATATTTACTTCCCTGGACCCCTGTCTAGCAGGGCGACTGACATGATCCTCGGGGTGAATTTCCTATCTCCCACCCAATCATCAAGGTTCCTTTTGAAGAGGGCCAAAGAGGTGCTCTGCTTGACATGTATGGGCAGTCTATTCCAGAGTCTGGGGAGTCTCTGGGTCAAGAACCTATCCCTCCAGCATATTTTGTTTATTGTGATGACAAGGTTTAGATCTCTGGAGCGTGTAGCTCTCCTCTAACAGAGAACACATGGAGATGTCCTTTACAGTTACTTCCTGTCCTGCTGTTTTTGAAAAAAAAAATCTTATTGTTGTACTTTCTCAACTAAATACAATTAATTTGAAAATGTGCTTGAATGAAATCCTATATGGATGCAAGCACTTTTGATGTAAAATAAAGCCCTGAATACGATCCAGATGACCCAAGTTTTGTTTCTGTTTCAGGCACCTAATACAGCTGGTATGTATCAGAAGAGCAGTGATATGGCTTTGCAAGGTCATGTTTCCCTTGAGAGTGAGGGTATGAGACTGCATCCTCAGGGTATGTGACTGCATCCTGAGGGTGTGGGACTGGATGCTCAAAGTATGGGACTGCATGCTCAGTGTGTAAAACTGCATGTTCAGGTTATGGGACTGCATGCACTTGGTATGGGACTACATGCTCAGGGTATAAGACTGCATGCACAGGATATGGGACTGCAGGCTCAGGATATGGGACTGCATGTTCAAGGTGTGGGAGTGCATGCTCAGGGTATGGGACTGCATGCTCAGGGTATGGGGCAGCATGGTCAGGGTACAGGACTGCATCCTGAGGCTATTCAACTGCATGCTCAGGACATGGGACTGCATGTTTAGGGTATGGGACTGTATGCTCAGGGTATGGGACTGCATGCTTAGGGTATGGGAGTCGGGACTGCATGCTCTGGGTTTGGGACTGCATGCTCAAAGTATGGGGGCTACATGGTCAGGATATGGGGCTGCATACACAGGGTATGGGACTGCATGCTCATGGTGTGGGAATGCATGTTCAAGGTATGGAACTATATGGCCATGATATAGGGCTGCATGCACAGGGTGTGGGTCTGCATGCTCAGGGTATGGCACTGCATGCTTAGGGTGAGGGACTGCAGGCTCAGGGTGTGGGACTGCATGCTCACAGTATGAGACTGCATGCTCTGGGTGTGACACTGCATTTTCATGGTATAGGACTGCATGCTCTGGGTGTGGGTTTGCATACTCAGGGTACAGAACTGCCATTGTCAGGGTATTGGACTGCATGCTTAGGGTGTGACTGCATGCTTGGGGTAGGGGACTGCTTGCTCAGGGTATGGGAGTGCATGTTCTGGGTGTGAGACTGCATGGTGAGGGCATGGACTGCATGCTCATGGTATGGGACTGCAGGCTCAGGGTGTGGGACTGCATTGTTAGGGTATGAGACTGCATGCTCACAGTATGGGACTTTAGGCTCATGGTATGGGACTACATCCTAAGTTGTGGGACTGTATTTTCAGGTTGTGGGACTGCATTCTCAGGGTATGAGACTGCATGTTCAGGGTATGGGACTGTATGCTCATGGTGTGAGACTACATGCTCAGTGTATGGGACTGCATGCTCAGGGTGTGGGACTGCATACTCGTATGGGACTGCATGCTCAGGGTGTGGGACTGCATGCTCAGGGTATGGGACTACATGCTCAAGGTATGGTATTGCATGCTCAGTGTGTGGGATTGCATGCTCAGGTTGTGGGACAGCATTCTCAGGGTATGGGACTGCATGCTCAGGGTGTGGGACTGCATGTTCAAAGTATAGGACTACATGGTCAGGATATAGGGCTGCATGTACAGGGTGTGGGTCTGCATGCTCAGGGTATGGCACTGCATGCTCATGGTGAGGACTGTAGGCTCAGGGTGTGGGACTGCATGCTCATGGTATGAGACTGCATGCTCAGGGTATGAGACTGCATGCTCAGGCTATGGGACTGCATGTGTAGAGTGTGGGACTGCATGGTCAGGTGATGGGACTGCATGCTCAGGGTATGGTGCAGCATGGCCTGGGTACAGACTGCATGCTGAGGTTATTCGACTTCATGCTCAGGGCATGTGACTGCATGCTCAGTGTGTGAGACTGTATGGTCAGGGTGTGGGACTGCATGCTTAGGGTATGGGAGTGCAAGCTCAGGGTGTGGGACTGCATGCTCAAGGTTTGTGATTGTAGGCTCAGGATGTGGAACTGCAGGCTCAGGGTATGTGACTGTATGCTCAGGGTATGTGACTGCATGCTCAGGTTGTGGAACTGCATTCTCAGGGTGTGGGACTGCATCCTCAGGGTATGAGACTGCATGCTCAGGCTATGGGACTTCATGCTCACCATATGGAACTCTACGCTCAGGGTATGGGACTGCATGTTCTGTGTGTGGGACTGCATTCTCAGGGTATGGGACTGCATGCTCAGGCTATGGGACTTCATGCTCACCATATGGGACTCTACGCTCAGGGTATGGGACTGCATGTTCTGTGTGTGCGACTGCATTCTCAGGGTATGGGACTGCATGCTTAGAGTGTGGGACTGTATGGTCAGGATGTGGGACTGCATGCTCAGGGTGTGGGACTGCATGCTCAAGGTTTGTGATTGTAGGCTCAGGATGTGGAACTGCAGGCTCAGGGTGTGTGACTGTATGCTCAGGGTATGGGACTGCCTGCTTAGTGTAGTGGACTGCATGTTCAGGGTCTTGGACTGCATGCTCAAAGTATGGGATTACATGGTCAGGATATGTGGCTGCATGCGTAGGGTGTGGGTCTTCATGCTCAGGGTATGGTACTGCATGTTCAGGGTGAGGGACTGCAGACTCAGGGTGGGGGACTGCATGCTCAGGGTATGAGACTGCATGCTCAGGGTATGAGACTTCATGCTCAGACTATGGGACTGCTTGCTCAGGTGTGGGACTGCATGCTCACCATATGAGACTCTATGCTCAGGATATGGGACTGCATGCTCTGATTGTGGGACTGCATGCTCAGGGTACAGAACTGCCATTTTCAGGATATGGAACTGCATGCTTAGGGTGTGACTAGATGCTCGGGGCAGGGGACTGCTCACTCATGGTGTGGGACTGCATGCTCAGGGTATGGGATTGCATACTCAGTGTATGGGACTGCATGCTCATGGTATGGGACTGCATGCTCAGGGTGTGGTACTGCATACTCAGTGTATGGGACTGCATGCTCACTGTATGGGACTGCATGCTCAGGGTGTTGGCCTGCATTCTTAGGGTATGAGACTGCATGCTCATGTTATGGGACTTTTGGCGCAGGGTATAGGACTGTATGCTAAGGGTGTAGGATTGTATATTCAGGGTGTCAGACTGCATCCTCTGGGTATGAGACTGCATGTTCAGTGTATGGGACTGTATGCTCATGGTGTGAGACTATGTGCTCATTGTATAGGACTGCATGCTCAGGGTGTGGGACTGCATGCTTGTATGGGACTGTATGCTCAGGGTGTGGGACTACAAGCTCACGGTATGAGACTACATGCTCAAGGTATGGCACTGCATGCTCAGGGTGTGAGACTGCATCCTTAGGGTATGGGACTGCATCATCAGGGTGTAAGATTGTATGCTCAGTGTGCGGGACTGCATACTCTGCATGCTCATGGTGTGAAACTCATTCTCAGGGTATGAGACTGCATGCTTAGGGAATGGGACTGCATGCTCAGGGTATGGGGCTGCCATTGTCAGGGTTTGGGCTGCATATTCAGGGTGTGGGACTGCATTCTCAGTATATGGGACTGCATGCTCTGGGTTTGGGACTGCATGCTCAGTGTATGGGGCTGCCATTGTCAAGGTTTGGGACTGCAAGCTCAGGGTATGGTTCTGCATGCTCAGGGTATGGGACTGGGTGCTCAGGGTGTGGGACTGCATTCTCAGGGTATGGGACTGCATGATCAGTGTATGGGACTTCATGCTCAGGGTACAGGGCTGCCATTGTCCCATACCCTGACAATGGCGCCCCTGTGCCCTGCATGCTCAGGGTAAAGGGCTGCCATTGTCAGGGTATGGGACTGCATGCTCAAGGTATTAGACTGCATGTTCAGAATGTGGGATTGCATGCTCAGGGTATGGGACTGCATGCTCAGGGTATAGGACTGCATGCTCAGGGTACGGGGCTGCCATTGTCAGGGTATGAGACTGCATGATCAAGGTAGTAGACTGCATGCTCAGTGTGTGGGACTGCATGCTCAAGATGTGGGACTGCATGCTCAGGGTATGGGACTGCATGCTCAGGGTATGGGACTGCATGCTCAGGGTACATGACTGCATGCTCAAGGCATGAGACTGCGTGATCAGGGCATTGCACCCCCATACCTTGCATGCTCAGGGTATGGGACTGCATGTTCAGGGTATGGGACTGCATGCTCAGAGTGTGGGTTGATGTGTTGCAGACATCCTCTTGAGATTGTGACTACCACAGTGATGATCTGCAGAACTGTAAGTTTTAAAATTTAAAAATAGGAAAATATTTTAAATTTGGGACTGTGGTACCTAGAAGCATGCCCCTTACTCTGATGTATAGTATATAAAGGTAGTTAGATGGATTAGGACACAGATCATCACATCAATAACCTTCAATGAACGTCCCAGATTTGTGCTAAACTTGTAGTTAATGTTACTGCATATACAGCACATGTAAATATAGCAATCCTGCTGACTGAGAGGCTCAGTGAAAACTACACTTTCCCATCTCCGCCACATATACCTCAAAGCATCCCTACCACCTGTACCTCTTCTAGTATCTCTAAGGAGCAGGCCTTAAATGCCCTCCCAAGGCCAAAAATACAACCTCTATAGGACCAGATAGCATTCCAGGCTGTATTCTACATGGGTTAAAAGACAAATTAGCAACATCACTGGGCACTCTTTTCAATCACAGCCTAAGCACTGGCTTCTCCCAGAGAAATGGAAAACAGCTACTGTCATCCCTTTACACAACAGGGGTGCATCCACTGACCCCAGGAACTATAGACTCATTAGCTTGACCATCCTTTTCTGCACAGCCTTGGAATGAATCATCATGGACCTTATCAACAAAGCTATAGGAAATCTCCAAACTCTGGACCTCTACCCAGTTTGGCTTTGTCAAGGGGAGATGTTGCCTGCTAAACTTGGTGGACATCTTCAAGACAGTCTCCAAAGCCCTAGACAAGATCAAATTTGTGCATATGGCCTATCTGGCTTATGGCCTATCTTTGGCACAATCCCCCACTCAGGCATCATTGATAAACTCTCCCATTTGGGTATCAACCCATATGTTTTCAGATGGGTTGCAAACTGGTTTACTCATACAACTCATACAGTTAAAACATGGGACTCCATCTCCTCCAGTAGACCCATAATCAGTGGCATCCCACAGGGATCCATTCTGGGACCCCTACTCTTCTGAATTTACTTCTTAGAAGTCCAGGCAAAAGCAAAAGGTCTGTGGCTGACAAAGTTTGCAGATGACTACAAACTGGGAGTAGTCATTGAATCCCTTAATGATATCAACATCCTGCAAGAGAGATTTACACAGACTAATGATTGATGCCAAAGTCATGGTCTTAAACTAAATGCAAAAACACACATAACCATCCATTTCAGTAAGGGTGATGCTCCTGCAAACTACCACATCAATAGCAAAACCCAAACCACGCATTAGTGGTGAGAGATCTGGGCATACAGGTTGACAGCAACCTTAGCTTTGATCACTTGTCTCCATAGTGATAAGAAGGGTATTTTATATTGCTCATCTCATAAGCAAGGGTATTGCCTCCAGAAAAAAATGAGGTTATAAACCCCATGTAATCTTCCCTCATCAGTCCAATAATAGATCACAACACTCCCTTTGGTATGTACCTTTCCAAGTGCCTGCAGCAACTGGAGAGACCACAAAGTTTCCTTAAAAAGAAAATTTAGGGTCTCCAGCATCTGTCATATATTGACAGACTGAAATAACTGTCACTTTACTTTGTATCATACAGACTACTCAGAGGCAACCTGTGCCTTGCATATAGAACAATATTTGACCCTGCTTTATTGGACATGCTGCATATTTGCAAGTCAAATGGCACACAGGTCACTCACTCTAAGAACCTTAACCTGGTATGTGACATAAGCAGAACATGCTGGAGGGACAGATTTGTCTACCGTAGGCTGCCTCACTTTTGGAACAGGCTTCCAATTCATGTTAAACAGAGCCCCTCATTGACCCTATTTAAGTGCAATTTGGACAATCGGATGGGTAACAGCAAATTCACCCCGGAGTTCCACCTGTGTTTCTCTAGGACAGGGTCAATAGGTGCAGATTTTAGTGTCTGCTTTTAGACAGACAGTCTTGGGAACAAGGGTTGATGTTTGTAGGAGTCATTCCCGTGCAATAGCTTTCAGTCATTAGTGTTTTCTGTAAACTAATTCCAGTAATTTGTGTTTCAGTGAGTACTGATTCAGGAAGTTGAACTTGAAAGAACCATAACTTTTTTCCTGCTTTCAGAAGAAACGTAGTTGATGAAAAACATATTGTTCCTCAGAATACATTTTTGGCATTATAGTTTTGACACAGAATAAATGTTTTACACAGCTATTAAAACAACACATTTATTACTTCATCATTTATAATGATTTATTACTTGCTGTCTTTCCCTTGCTATTGTTAATTTATATAAACTACTTACAAGGGACCACAATGTAATCAAGCACAAGGGTAAAACTAAGTATGGTAAAAATATCCATATTTCTTTCAAAAAAAGCCATTGGAATTAAGCTATCATGATGGATAAATGTAACTATTAAATTTTACATGAAAACAGCATCCAGGAGATTGCAGCTAGCTATTTAGGTTGGACCACATTCACAAACATGTGGCTTTAGTCAATAATAAAGCCAGGAGAACATAAAGAAAACAGTTTCCTGTCTGTTGTGAAGTACCACATGGAAAAAGACTGCTTTTTTGTAAATCACTTATGATACTAAAACACAAGAATCACTGTGAGTAATAAGTAAGCTAATATGCGTGTCCTTTCCTAGGCTTGATAGTTTACAATTAAAATTTAAAAAATTACAGATATTTTTTTTTTGTATGTAGTTCACTTAGTCAGTCTGGTATTGCCAGGCTTGGTGTCAGATGATACAGAAAGCTATTCTTTAGCCAATATTTAATTAGTTGTGGGCAAATAACAGCTTCATCACTCAACTTCATTCAAAGGATCTTCTAGAACCTTCAAGAATGTTCTCCTCAACATCAGAATTTATGGGCTTTCTCAATGTGCCTAACATTAAATGCATGTAATAGACATCGGGCACAAGCTACAATGCACTCTGTTTCCAGTACTTTTCCAATAGAAATAGACTAAGGCTGTTCATAAAATCTGCACATGCACCGTCCACATTAAATAATGGTCTCCAGAGGAGTCAGGTTATCTCAGAGAAAAGTATTCAAAGCATTCATTCTGATTGTCTAAGTGACCTTGCAGTAATTAATAAAGGAAAACTTTAACAATGAGTCGGACATCATTGAAGAAACACTAACATACCTGCAGCAATTCAGACAAAGGTAAACAAATAACTCTGCAGGATATTTTAATATGAAGCTGCATTTAAAATCAGACTTGAAATCAACATGCATTGACTTAAGAGAAGAAGGCAAAGTTTGGTGAAGACAAAACCAGCTCCATTACTTAAAAGGATAAATCCCCGAATATGACACAGACTACCAGAGTTTAGCCTGTGGCATGAATAGTTGTGGAGGTGGTAGAGAAATGTATGATAATGCTATGCCCAAACACATCTATAGAGTAAAGGTTTAGACATATCCTGCATGCATACTCCATGTTTGAATGCCCAGCAGAGACAGCAGACTACACATAGATCCTCCTCTGAAGGCAGAGTAGAGATATTGTGAGTTGCAGCTCTCAGAAAAGCAGGTGTCATCCCTTACAAGACTCCATTGCACACTCACCTTTGAACAAAATTGGGCATATCTGGGGGAATATAAAGCTTTAAAAGGAAAACCTTATCCCCCCTGCACAGATGATGGTAGCTATCTCAGCACACTGGATTTTTGCCTCTAAGTGAACGAATTAGTCATAAAGCTCGACTTCACATGGTTGAATAAGTAGATGTATAGAGCAGCCAGAGAAGATTTGTAACTGGAAATAAATAAATAAATAAATAAATAACTAAACAGAAAATAGTGCATACATAAAAAAGAGGTGAATAAGAACACAAAACTGCTGTTTAAATGATACCTTTTTGGAGAGCTTAGGTTGTAAAATAAATAACTGGAGCAGACTTAAAGAAGAAAGGGTATTGTCAGAAACAAAGCATGAATATAAAAATGCATGTGTAAGCACATTTTCGTTTTTGCAGTGAAATGTGGCATTGATGGGGTATTATATTTTTATACAAAATATGGATAACTGATTATGTGAAACATGCAGTTCTTATCTACCACAATTTTTATGGTCTTCCTACTTATTATCAATGAACTGAATGCATGCATGCCTTCTAACATCTGATATTATTCTGCATGTATATGTGATGAACCGGATGATGCTCATTAGTCCCTGCACAATTATGCATGCACAGGGATTAATCCTGGCAAGCATTCCAGCTGTGTTTTCTGCTTATTAAATTAATTACACCTAGCTATAATACTTGAGCAGAGTCATCCAATAAACTGTATCTACCACAAAACAGTTTTAGTCCAAGATCTGCAGTCCACTCAGTGAGGTTAGATCAGTTGATTGGCAAAGTTTGTATGATGATTATAATCTTCCCTCTGTGATAATCCTACTGATTATTCTGCTGTGCACACTACTGGACCCCCACTTTTTCCTCCCATTTACTGTAAGAAATATATACATTTTTCCAAAGCTTTGCATTTATTTTATATTCTTATATTTTATTTATCTTGTATATCACATTTCTTTTATATTCTTATATTTTATTCTCCCATTTATTGTAACAAATATATGCAGTTTCCAAAAGCTTTACATTTATTTTATATTCTACTTCCCTGATGTTCTACTAAATCTGCTTTTGAATTCAAACAGATAGACACCTTTAGGTACTGACCTGGGCTAGCTGGTTGATTGTTTTTTTTTCTCACAGTTTTCTCCAAGTCCTGGTCCATAGCCTCCCCCCTTTTCTTGTTCTCCTAACATAATTCTAGTGTAAGTTTCCTAGCCCTGGCAAACCTGTTTTCTCACAGCTTTCTCCAAGCCCTGGCTCTTAGCCCCCCCCCCCCCATTCTCTCGGTCTCCTAACATAATCTTATTGTAAGCTTCCCAGCCCTGTCAATCCTATCTATTGCCTCCCTCTTTCTCTTGAGAGTTTACTTATTCCTCCCCTGAGCTGTGGCACCATCTTTAAATGCTAAAAACCTCTGCCTGACTATACTCTGTTTCTGTCTGTCCCACGGGCATTTCTCAGTAGTGTGCACTTACTGCATGTCCCTTTCTAAAACCCCTGGCATAACTACATTATTTTCCTACTTCTTAGTGAACTGCAGCTCCCCATTGGTACATAAACAATAAAAACAAACAGAAAGGTAACATTCAAACCAAAACAATAAGTTGCCCTATTTCTGTAGTTGCTAACCTTCTCACTGATTGTTTTCTGTTTGGCAACGGCTGCTCCTTCCAGAAGGTGTAACCCACTCTGTTCACCCTTCAGGCTCACTCTGCTCCTCTACCCTGCCCCCAAATACCATCCAAGCCCACTACCTGTACTTTTATACATCACCTGACTCTTCTCCACCCAACACCTCTCCAGTCACAACACACCTAAGTTGAACCCAACCCATCTGTAGATCTACATCACCCCAAACATTCGCCCCCTCCTACAATGCCATACATAACATCTCTCCCTATAAACCATTTGCCCTACTAATCTCTCTCTCTTCTCTTACCTATCTCACACTTCTTCCCAACCCTTGTCATAACTCTCACACACACTCCATTACATCTTACCATCAACCTCACTTCGTATCCTACTCATCCATCTCACATGAACTCTTTACCTCTAACCCAATATATTTCTTCAAACCAAAACTGCTCCCAACACAACCCCCCTGCACTCTTCACCTCTTAAATATGGTACCAGAAAATCACTACTTTCTCACAGCCCAAGCTACCCTTGCCCAACACACTGCTTCACTCTTCTACTCCACCACATTTCGCTCTCACTAGCCAGCGACATCCAACCCAACTCCGGGCCCATCTCTAACATCAATCTCACCAAACCCTCCACTCAACCCACAAACCCAAAGTCCATTCACCTTACAACACTTAATGCACAAAGCCTAAAAAACAAAATCCCTAACCTCCATGCCTGGCTCTCCCATAATCACCCCGACATTACCGCCGTTTCTGAAACCTGGCTGAAAACATATATAAAAGATAGCGAAATCCTACCACCAAGTTTCCAAATCATTTACAATGACAAAGCCCACAAGGTATTGGAGCAGCAATAATTTATCCCACCTCCCATACCATAACTCCTTACTCAAATAAAAAACAACCTTTGCCAACGCTGAAATTATAACCACAAGTCCATATGTATCACTGTCCTCTATATTCCCCCTGGTGATAATGTCAAAACTCTTGAAAACATCCTGTTCTGGTTCACCTCCAATATAAAAATGAAACTTATATACTTGGTGATACCAACATCAACTGGTATACTATTAACTCTGAAGCCCCATCCCACGCAATCAACCTATACAACTTCTCCCAACTAATACAATCTCTAACCAGACCAAATAAAGATCGTACCTCTGGTACCATCATTGACTGGATCCTAACAACTCAGCCAAACCTTATCACGAAAGCCAGAACATTACCTGATCCTCTCAGTGATCACCTACCAGCCTTCACTGACCATCTTTCATCTACACTGTATAAACAACACCACTATATCCAAACAAGCAATCTCTTCTCTTTCAACCCTCTAACTTTCTCAGAATGGTTAAAGCATACTGACTGGTCCCCTCTAAAAACCCTTCCTCTAGATGATGCCATTTCCTACTTTAACCACTCATTCCTAACCCTTCTCAATCAGCAAGCACCCCCTTGAACCAAATGCATAAAAAACAATTCCTGCCCATGGTTATCAAATGATACTAAACTAGCCTTGCACCAATAGGACAAAAAATGGAAACAATATCAAAAGCATAAAAACCCTAACACTCTCCTAGAGTATAAGCAACTAGAAAACTCCACAAAATAACTAATAATTAAAGGCACCAAAGCCCACTGCTCCAAACTCCAGTCCTTGCAATCAACAAATCCCAAAAAATTCTGGGACTCCATCTCATCCATGCTGCATCCTGGCAACAAAGAAAACCCTTGCCCAGACCCCAACCTCTCTAACCTTGAAACAACCAGCCAGTTCAACTCATTTTTCATAGACTGCATAGCTAAACTATCAGCCACCTTCCCACCCCCTCCTCCACCACCACCCCCTCCTGCCCCAACCAATACCCCAATCATCAACCTTCCTCCACATCCTTCTGTCTCAACCCCATCCCCACAAGCACTATAAAAAGACTTCTCCTCAAACTCAAACCCTGTCGCAATGCACCCAACAACCTTCGACCCACTTTCCTCAAACACTCTGCAGACAGCATTGCCTATCCCATCTCTATTCTTCTAAATAGATCCATACAAGACTCATACATCCCTTCTATCTGGCGGTATGCTTACATCATCCCCCTCCACAAAGGCGGCAAAAATGCTGATATTACCAACTTCAGACCTATTGCCATCCTTTCCCCTCTTTCCAAAATACTAGAGAAAGCAACATAAGCACAACTCATGGCACACCTAACACTAAATCTCCTTGCCCCTACCCAACACGGATTCTGCCCTGGCCACAGCATCATGACTGCCTTTCTTTCCTTTCTTGAAACCATAAAGCTCGAACGTGACGCAGGCAAGTTCATATCCACACTATTCCTAGATCTGTCAAAGGCCTTTGACACCATCTCACACACCCTACTTATATCCCAACTCTCCACCCTACACCTCTCTCCCACCACCATTGCCTGGTTTTTCAGCTACTTGTCCAACCACCAACAAGCTGTTCAATGGAAAAATTCAACCTCCCCCTTCCTTCACACACCCACAGGTGTCCCACAAGGTTCTGTTCTTGGTCCTCTTCTCTTCAACCTATTCATTAACAACATTTACCAATCCATCCCAGACTCATCTATCATCCAATACGCAGATGACTCAGCAATCATCTGCTCAGCCTTCTCCCCCTCTGAGCTCCTAGCAAAAACCCAACTAGCCTTCTCCAATACAGAAACTTGGAAGCAGTCTAACCATCTGGCACTAAATGCAAATAAAACCAAACTAATGTTTTTTCCTCTACCAAAAACTCCATTGACAAACCCACATTCACCATACAGAGCCAAAACAACACCCTCCTTGAAATTGTTCCCAGCACCAAGCTTCTTGGCATCATTATTGATGAAGAACTAAAATCTGACACACACATCCACTCCACAATCAAGAAAATCCATCAAAAGTTAGGTCTCCTCTACAGGCACAACCACTTCCTAAGCCCCTCTACTCATCAGACTCTTGCATCCACCTTCCTACTCCCCATCCTTATGTATGGTGCCCCTCTTCACCAATCTCCATCTTGGCCTTCGGTCCAAACTTGAATCCTGCTACCACAAGATCTCCAAATTTGCAACCAATTCAAAAAACTCATCCCACCACTGCCACTCCCACCTCACCCTCAACTGACTTGAACTACCCAACTACCTCAGTTACCTACAACTCACGATTGCTCACAAGCTCATCTTTAAACCTGCCCACTGCCCAGCTCTCACTACTTCCTTAAAAACGTACATTCCCAACTGCTCATTCAGATCCAAAAAACAAAATATCCTTCAGGTCCACAAACCCTGCGCGGCCTCCTGGCTATCTACTGCTGTCCCACTCCTTAGCTAAACAGTGGAACTCTCTCCCACACACCTACACAGCCTACCTAACCATACAAATTTCAAATCTCAGATACTCTGTCATCTTTCTTAAAAATGGGAATGCCCTTGCCATGCTCCAACTTACCCCTCCATTGACTCATCCGACTATCTCAACTATTATTTCATCCCATCCAAAACAATCCCTCCCCTACTAAAAACTAATTTTCTCTAATATTTATTGTACTATACTCCAATCTCAAATATACTATTACTCTCTCCATGCATAATATTTTGCTAACCTACTAATGACTAGTAGCTACATATTTTGAAATGTTAAACCTACAATTGGGTTTATAACAAAATATTCACTTTTTGTAAATGTTGAAATTTCTGTATTGAATTATGCCTTTTCATTTTTGTAACATTGTGGCAAGCCAATTGCAAATATCATGGAGCTTATCTGTAAATGTTTAATTTGCTGTATGAACTATGCCCTTTTGTAACATATGAAATGAAACTTGCAATTATTGCGGAGCTTTTCTCCCTGGGCCTCCACTGAAAACGGGCTCTCCTTGGCCCAGTGGACTTCCCCAGTCATCAAACTTAAATAAATAATGTTCTACCATGTCTTTCAATGCTTCTTTGTACTGTATTGCACATGTGGTCTGCTGTTCACAAGAAGGTAAAATGTTAGATGCAAAACATTTAAAACATCACAGGATTCATCATCTACCTCCAGTCCTCTCTGGCTGTTCTCATGGATAATGTTTCATTGTTTTTCTTTTTGGCAGCCAAAGAATAATTCATTTTACCCAAGTTGCTCCCACCAAAGCTGGAGATGTATAGCTGGAGGACTGGTTCTCTCTTTGCTCCACTAGTTATAAGTTAAACCCATTTTGTTTGGAGACTGAATAGGTTTGCAGAGTATCAAGGGGTAGGTGATAAATAGATTTTTTTGTGGTACAAGTTCCTCCTGACTTTAGTCGTATATGTGTTTGTTTATCCACTTGTGCTCAGAGTGGAGGGTTGGCATAATGGCTAATGTCTTAGGATCACTGACACCATGTACAGAGCTTGATTCTGATCTCTGGCTATTGGCTAGCCTTATAATAGTCTAAAGACCGATAGCCTACTGCTTATCTATAAAAATGTATTGCTAGATATCAGAAATGGTTTTCCCTCCTGGGCTGTTACAGTTACACATCCTTTCGAGGCATTACATTTGTAAGACCTCACTTTCTTTTGCAGAGTAGGAGTGTTTTGTATGTTTACCAGTATTTTTTTCCTCACATTGATGCATTTTTGTAATATCGTCACAAACAGTTTTATGTTACAAGGCCAGCTTATGGGGCTGCTTTGAGATAATAGCCATCTTTGGTTATAATATATATATATATATATATATATATATATATATATATATATATATATATATATATGTGTGTGTGTGTGTGTGTGTGTGTGTGTGTGTGTGTGTGTGTGTGTATATATATATATATATATAATATATTTTATATATATATATATATATATATATATATATATATATACATATATGTATTATATTTATATGTTTATATATATATATATGATACTTTTCAAAAAAATCCACCAAATGCCAAATATCCAAAATAAAAACTTCCCATATCTATCCAGATACAGACAATTAATTCTACTCTTGACATTTCTTGAATCTCACTAATTTCTTTTCAAATTAACACAGATTTTCAGGACTAATATTTTACGACATGCAATTCATTAAATTAAATCCAATCACATTAATTATTCAGTATGACTTCCTTTATAGGGCCTTGCATTAAAGTGGCCTACTTTTTATAATATATCTTTATAATGTACTATTATTCATTTTGGTAACAAACAAAGATACCAAAAAGAACATAGTAAAAGAAATGTGTGCACATGTGTGTGTTGGGGGGTGGGGTATGTAAGGGAAACAGGTAGAAAGAAGAGAAAATTATTATGAAAAAGATATTAGCATTAGTTATATTGTATGCATAATTATAATTTCAACTTTACAGCTCTCATTTTTAAGATGTTAGTGGAGGAGCAATCACTTTCTGGGGGGGGTGGATTTCTGCTTTCAGATCTAGCTGGTATTCAAGTTCTTTGACCTATATTCTTAACTTGCAATGCACATTCATAGGGTCACCTGGTACATCTACCAAGATGCGAAGCAAATATGCTTCTGTGTTGCATTCTAATGTGTGCCTATAAGGAACATCAGTCTGTCTTCTTAGTTATGTCACATGAATTTTTGTATATTATTTTTGTAAAGCTTCTTTTGCTTTTCCAATATAAAAGGAAGTATAGATTTTGCACTTAGCCAGTTAGATCACCCCTTTGGTACCACAGGTATAACATTTTGTGGCTTCGCCTTCACTAGTATATCAACTTTTTCACCTACAACTATGAATTTGCATTGTTGGCAGTAGCCACATTTATTGGTTCCTGCCTTTTCCCCAATAATATTTCCTTGTTTTTTTTTCTAATTTCTCTTTGATGTTATATGCACTTTTGTGTATATAAAAACAAGTGATTATTAACTAGTCTATTTCCTACCTCAGAAAAGTGAGGGAAAACATCCAGTTGTTTAAAATATTCTTAGTTGTCAAAGAGCCTTGATTATAATGGAGGACTAGAGCTTTTTCATCCCTTCTATCATTTAACATTTAAGGAATAGCCACTCTCCAGAAACATATTGATTAAAACTTCATTCTTCGTATAAAACATCTCATAATTTGATATTACCCTGGGCAGTCAAACAAACTGTCCTTTGACCAGGATCTTTTTCTATGTATGTATGTATGCATGCATGGTTGCCTGCATAGTGGAATTAGGAATCTGAAAATGTTGGTTTCCAGCACTAAGTTGAAGTAAATGTTTTAGTAGTTTTGTTTTTCTTAATAGTTATATCTAGAAAGGGTATTTCTTTTAGAAAAAAATGGGTGTGACAGGATATATATATATATATATATATATATATATATATATATATATATATATATACGTGTGTGTTTGTGTGTGTGTGTGTGTGTCTGTGTGTGTGTCTGTATGGTTTACCTTCAGTTGGTTGATACAAATGTCAACATCCTAAAGGTAAACCAATCTGGATCAGAATGGAAGCACTGACTTCCTACCATGCATGCACCAAGGTTGCTTCTTGGAGCATGCAGATATTAAATGCATGTGCTCCCACACCCACCACTAATTATATATACGAAGTCTAAGACCACAGAATCCCTGAGGAAAGGAAATAATCCCCTACCTGAGAATTGTTTATCTTGCATACCTATTGAATATCTGCATAGTCAACCAAATGCAATTGATTTAATAGATGTTGACCAAACTTCCACTTGACCAAACCAAGAGAACCCATATATGTATATATATATATATATATATATATATATATATATATATGTGTGTGTGTGTGTGTGTGTATATATATATCTATATATATATATATATATATATATATATATATATATATATATATCTATATATATCTATATCAGTAAATTAAAACATTCACTGGGGTAAATACCTCTTGCCAGAAAAGTTCAAAGATAATATAAAAAAAAATCGCACAGGAAGAGGCAACCATGCACTCGCATAAAATATACGATAAATGAGCGTATTACTATGTACTTTAAAACAAAACTGATTTAATAGTGTACACAAATGGTGAGCACTTTCACAAATGCTTCTTCAGACCATAACACACCTTGTTACTAATTGGTTCTTAAATAGTCTTTAACTCATTAAGACATCAAACCGCTATTTAAAATTAAAGATGCATTACATTATTAAAATATCAAAAAAAATTAAATACATAATAACAAATCATTGCTCATCTATATAAAATATATGAATTCTAATATACAACATTATAAGCATGAACATATCTTGCTATACTAATTATATATAAAATGTCTATGAAATATATCAATATATATGTATGACGTCCAAATGATGTGTAAATATAATGAATGTTGACAATACTGGTATACAGGAATAATGCCTATATTAAAAACATTTTCAATGCTGATGAAATGTCTAATAATATAAGTGAAAAAACATGTATATATAAACATGAAATATCGGGAAAACCTGAACGTCAATATTGATTTTAATGTCTAAATATTAACCCCTAAAACTCTAATTATGTTAACTTTCAGCATTTAACATGGCAAAAATTGTCTAACATTCAATAAACATATAATAAATATTACCATAGACTGTCTATAAATTAGATAAATACACATGGCTATACAGCATATGTAACAAATGTCTCATATATCTATCTTCAAGCTTTTAATACAGGTTTAATTGAAGCTCTTTCATTTAACCCCTTGCCCCTGTCTGCTCTAAATTTAAGTATCCATGCAATTTCCTTCCTCTCTGTTCCATTTCTAATATCACTTTGTCTAATAATGGGCAGAATGTTGTCTATAGCCATAAATGTGAAAGTATGATGTTCCCCTGATGTCATAACATGTTTCGCTAGAGCATTGTTAACATACTGTATCCTAATGGCATACAAGTGTTCCCTAATTCTAGTATGAAACATTATATTAGTTTTCCCAATATAAAATGATGCACATCCTTTACATTCAGCTAAGTATACTATATGTGCAGTATCACAACTAGCTTCTGCTTTGAATCTATAATACTTGCCAGTGTCTGGATGTATAAACCAGCCCTTAGTATTGATATAGCTGCAATAATTACATTGTCCACAAGGATTAGTTCTTGCCGTGCTACTACATATATTCCCGTGTGTACTCTAACATAATATTCTTTTGAGATTTAATTTAGTCTTATATCTGAACATAGGAATTTCACCCAATATGCTCCTGATTTCATTGTTAGATGTAAGAATCTTCCAATGATTGTTAATAATCTCATATATGGCTCCATTTTCAATAGTATTGACCATAGGTATTCTGGTGTCTTGAAATTTCTGCCTTGCTATATTATTAGGTGTCGATCTATCAGAAAAATAGGGGGGCAGCTCTATCTACTCTTATACTATCCAAATCAAATAAACCTCTCTCAATTTCTAAGGAAGTATATCCCCTATCTATTAGCCTTTTCTTAAAATCAGCCAACTCATGTTTATACCCTATCTCAGTCACATTCAGACGTGAAATTCTCATGCCTTGTCCCTTTATAATATTTTGAAATATATAAGGGGGATGCATGCTTCATCTATGTAGTATGGTATTCCTCTGACAGGTTTTCCTATACACACCAGTATTAATGTAATTAGTCATGACTCTTTCTATAAAGACATCTAGATATTCTATATCAATTAACATGACTGGATATACTTGTAAATCAAAAAAGGCTCTCAGAAGCCACTCAGTCAGGATTTATTGTCCACAAAACCACAAAAAATAATAACAAAAAATGAATGAACGATAATGTAGCAAATAAAAACTCAAATAATCCAATATAGTGTGTAGCGAAACAAACAAGCCTCCCCAAGCGAACAACCCTGAGCCCTTCACTTGAATCAATTAACGTGACTGAATATACTTGTAAATCAAAAAAGGCTCTCAGAATTCACTCAGTCAGGATTTATTGTCCACAAAACCACAAATTTATCTTTCATTCATTTTTTGTTATTATTTTTTGTGGTTTTGTGGACAATAAATCCTGACTGAGTGACTTCTGAGAGCCTTTTTTGATTTAGATATTCTATATATTTACACAAATAATTATGCGTGAATCTCAGATACCTTGTCGATTCATTCATTTTATTCACAAATATTTGTAATCCATCTATTGCTCCATCCCAAATAAAAAAAAAGTCGTCTACAAAATGACGATAAAATATAATATATTTTTTAAAGTAATCTGTATTAAATAAATAATCTTCTTCCCAGAGAGCCAACACCATGTTGGCATAGCTGTTGGCACAGGTCGTACCCATTGCTACGCCATCACATTGTAAATAATAATCTTGTTCATAAATAAAAATATTATTTTCTAAAATAACCTGCAAAAAAAAGACGTAACAAATCTATATGTTTATTGTCACAACTACTGTGTTTGGTTAGATATTCCTTAATCAAATTTATTCCTACTTCATTAGGGATAACAGTAAATAAAGATTGTACATCTAATGTAACAAACAAGGTATGAGGCTGCATCATAGTGGATCGATAGTACTATACAGATCTGTTAAAAACTGTCTAGTGTCTTTAAGAACAATGGTGTTTTTATCTAGTATAGGTCTCAAAGCCTTCTCAACATATATTGAGAAGGGTTCTGTGCACCATCCCTTGCCTGATACTACGGGTCTCATTGGTGGATTGGTGCAATCCTTGTGAATTTTGTGTAGTCCCTGTATAATCGGAACCAAAGGATGTTCCATTACCAGGAAACTACCTAATTCTGGTGTAATATCATAGCTGTTAACTAAGTCATCTATTAAGTTATTAATTTTATATTTAATCATTTCTATCATGTCTATGTTGATGTTTTTATAATATTTGCCATCATTTAACATTTTAGTCATGGTTTCTTTGTAGCCTTCAGAATCCATAAGGACCCCCCTTTATCCGCTTGGTCTAATTATTATGGTGGGATCACTTCTCAACCTATACATTGCATTTTTATCTCTTATGGCAAAATTTCTCATTCTCTCATTCTTATAACATGTTTTAGAATGGTCCCCTTCATAGAATATATGTAAGTCATCTTCTACCAACTTGTAAAACGCATCAATCAATGGATGATTATTCACAGTAGTTATGACAATAAACATATAGATTTGTTACGTCTTTTTTTGGAGGTTATTTTAGAAAATAATATTTTTATTTATGAACAAGATTATTATTTACAATGTGATGGCGTAGCAATGGGTACGACCTGTACCAACAGCTACGCCAACATGGTGTTGGCTCTTTGGGAAGAAGATTATTTATTTAATACAGATTACTTTAAAAAATATGTTATATTTTATCGTCGTTTTTGTAGATGACGTTTTTTTTAATTTGGGATAGAGCAATAGATGGATTAGAAATATTTGTGAATGAAATGAATGAATCGACAAGGTATCTGAAATTCATGCATAATTATTCAAGTAAATATATAGAATATCTAGATGTCTTTATAGAAAGAGTCATGACTAATTACATTAATACTGGTGTGTATAGGAAAACCTGTCAGAGGAATACCATACTACATTGACGAAGCATGCATCCACCTTATATATTTAAAAGTATTATAAGGGTACAAGGCATGAGAATTTCACATCTGAATGTGACTGAGATAGGGTATAAACGTGAGTTGGCTGATTTTAAGAAAAGGCTAATCGATAGGGGATATACTTCCTTAGAAATTGAAAGAGGTTTATTTGATTTGGATAGTATAAGAGTAGATAGAGCTGTCCCCTATTTTTATGATAGATCGACACCTAATAATATAACAAGGCAGAAATTTCAAGACACCAGAATACCTATGTATTATACTATTGATTATGGAGCCATATATGAGATTATTAACAATCATTGGAAGGTTCTTACATCTAACGATGAAATCAGGAGCATAGTGGGTGAAAGACCTATGTTCAGATATAAGACTAAATTAAATCTCAAAAGAATATTATGTTAGAGTACACACGGGAATATATGTAGTAGCACGGCAAGAACTAATCCTTGTGGACAATGTAATTATTGCAGCTATATCAATACTAATGGCTGGTTTATACATCCAGACACTGGCAAGTATTATAGATTCAAAGCAGAAGCTAGTTGTGATACTGCACATATAGTATACTTAGCTGAATGTAAAGTATGTGCATCATTTTATATTGGGAAAACTAATAGAATGTTTCGTACTAGAATTAGGGAACACTGGTATGCCATTAGGATACAGTATGTTAACAATGCTCTAGAGAAACATGTTATGACATCAGGGGAACATCATACTTTCACATTTATGGCTATAGACAATATTCTGCCCATTATTATACAAGGTGATATTAGAAATGGTATGGAGAGGAAGGAAATTGCATGGATACTTAAATTTAGAGCAGAAAGGGGCAAGGGGTTAAACGAAAGAGCTTCAATTAAACCTGTATTAAAAGCTCAAAGATAGATATATGAGATATTTGTTACACATGCTGTATTGCCATGTGCATTTATCTAATTTATAGACAGTCTATGGTAATATTTATTATATGTTTATTGAATGTTAGACAATTTTTGTCATGTTAAATTCTGAAAGTTAAAATAATTAGAGTTTTTAGGGGTTAATATTTAGACATTGAAATCAATATTGACGTCCGGGTTTTCCCCATATTTCATGTTTATATATTCATGTTTTTTTACTTATTTTATTAGACATTTCATCAGCATTGAAAAGGTTTTTAATATAGGCATTATTGCTGTATGCCAATATTGTCAACATTCATTATATTTACACATCATTTGGACGTCATACATATATATTGATATATTTCATAGGCATTTTATATATAATTAGTATAGCAAGATATGTTCATGCTTATAATGTTGTATATTAGAATTCATATATTTTATATAGATGAGCAATGATTTGTTATTATGTATTTAATTTTTTTTGATATTTTAATAATGTAATGCATCTTTAATTTTAAATAGCGGTTTGATGTCTTAATGAGTTAAAGACTATTTAAGAACCAATTAGTAACAAGGTGTGTTATGGTCTGAAGAAGCATTTGTGAAAACACTCGCCATTTGTGTACACTACTAAATCAGTTTTGTTTTAAAGTACGTAGTAATACGCTCATTTATCGTATATTTTATATGAGTGCATGGTTGCCTCTGCCTGTGCGATTTTATTTGATATTTTATATATATATATATATATATATATATATATATATATATATATATATACACACACATCTATACACACACACACACACACACACACACACACACACACACACACACACACACACACACACACGTCCGATAAATTCTGTTATCCTTGGTTCCCTTCAGTAAGATGCAAATGTCATCAATGAATATGGTGTAGGCAGTACAAGAGTTAACACAAGTCATGTTAAAGATGTATTTCTGCTCTCATACCCATAGGATCAAGTTAGCATATATGGGCCATGGGTCCCTATTATTTTAGTGAACGCAATGAATTGTGAACGCTGTTTAGTCGAATGTCATTATGCAAAATGGAAAAATGCTGAAAGCATGGAACAGTGATTTTTTTCCTATGGGAAAAAATCACTGGGCAGTTTTCAGGACTTTACCATTTCCTCCACTGTGGTGCGATCTTGGAGTTGGTATATTTAAGCAGGGATTCATGTGGTGGTGAACCCCCCACTTTATTTTGTGTTTTGATTTTTTTCTTTTTTACGGATCATCGATTTTTTTTCCTTGAGAAAAAAATTGCTGATCCGTGTGTTTGACATTTTGGGTTTTCGGGAATTGTGGGTCGATTATATAGTGTTCGCAATTCATTGCATTTGCTTATATAATATAGACCCATGGGCCATAAGCTGCCTCTTTAGCCACACCGTGGTTTTTTTGGTAGAACTCCCTTTCAAATTAGACAAAATTATTTTTCATTTTTAAGCATAAGCTCCATAAATTCACTACAAATTTAGTATCATTAATGTTTAGAAACTTTCTTCCAGCCACAGCATCACAGAACTTTTCTAACCTCTGAGTGACAAAGATGACAGAAAACAGAAAAATAATGTCAGTTGTTATGAATATTTAGTCCCCTGTTGATAAATTTTTTCCAACAGCAACATCCTTTTTTACAACTTATATTTAACTGTTTAGCATGTTAAGTGATTTTTAATCTGGTACCTTTAAATTTCAATTACCATGAACATCACATGACTTTTTAACTATACAAATAAGTGCATGTTTACAAGTTGTACTCAATTCTGAAAAATTCTTACCTGGATTTAAGTGCTAAACTGTTGAATAAAATTGAAATTTGTTTCTACTGAGCCATGCTTATTGTCCTGGCATAAGTTTATCTCTTTGGTTCACGTATTTAAATTCTACTTAAAACTGTTATTTAGAAGCTTAAGAGAATTGTAGGAGAAAGTATTGTCTCCTAACAGTGAATATTATTCAGGAGTGGAACGGGAACCTGATAAGGTAATATGACGGTGTACTGGGAAACATAGAAGGGAAAATAGAACAAAATATGCTGGATTTCTGAACAAATATATGAAAATATTTGTAACAGAAGATGTGAATTTGCTAGCAGAAGACCATACAGAATTTGCATATCATTTCTGAATTTTCAATAACTGAGCTAGACTGCACAGAATTTGTATTTCACAGGAGTATGTGCATTTTATTCAAAACTTGAAGTACATCCAATAACTACTTCAGGTCATACACTAATTAAAAACTAAAATAATGAAGTAGGATAATAAAGTAAAAATGAGACATTGATGCTTCCCTACTTGCCTTTAAAAGAGAATTGAAGGAATGGGTAATGGAAAAAATCATGACTTGTTCGGGTAGATACATATTTCTTCAAATGGGATAGCTGAGGAGTGAGATACAATGAAAATGGGATTTAAAAATTGGTAGAATTGAGAGAGAGAGCGAGAGATGGGAAAGAAGTAATAGGAATTATTTAGAGGACTTAATGTTTCAATTATTGTAGATGAAGGAGAATCATATGGAAAAAGAAGAACAGTAATTGCTGAGTGGCAAACAAAAAATAAGGGAGTATTTGGATAATATGCATGAGGTAATAAAGGTTGCTGTTAGGAAGTATTTTTTGATAAAAACCCCTGAGCACAAACAAATATTAGCGCAATTAATTATGCAACAGAAGGTAGAGAATAGCATTGCCAAATCTGTGGAGCCCATGAGTAGGAAAATAATAAGAGACCTTCTACATGTATTAGAGATATTCTGGAAATTCTATGAAAATCTTCATAAACCAGATGGATGGGCAGACCAAGATAAGTACAAATTAAATATTTATGGGAGACTTAACTATATCAAGGTTAGAGGAATGAGGCTCAATATTTAATTGCTAAGATGGTAGGGGATGAAATAAAATGGTAATGTATAATCAATCAACATAAACGGCAGGATTGCATGCAGAGAGAGCATTTATATTGAGTTATAAGCCATCTAATCAAACAGATCACATATAAATAGGTACACAACATAACAATCTTTAAAGAAAACCAGTTCATATTCAGTCTCAAACTCCACAATTGGAATATCCTAAAAACCATGCCACTAGATGATGCAGTAACTCATTGCAATAATACTTTTTTAAACATCCTAAGTAGCTATGCATGACTCAGAACAAACAGGTTCAGGTCAAACCAAGCAGACTGCTAAACAAAAGAAATAAGGCAGATATTCCTCCAAAGAAATAGAGTATCGAAACTATGGTGCAAAGACAAAACCCATTCCAGCTATAAACACTGTGGCTACTTAAGAAGTCTTGCAAAGAAATTTATAAGTAATGACAAAATTCCTCCAGCATCCAAATTTCACAGCAAAACAATCCCAACATGTTTTTGGTCTTCTGTAAACAAACTTCTGCACCCTGGCCAAACAACAGCTTCCTCACCAACAACTAGTAACAACATAGGCAATACATGAACCCAGTTCAATTCCCACTTTATAAACACTGTACTCTCTCTTACTAAAGAAAACTCTTAAACGGCCATATTATCCAAACATCACATAACAACACAATAATTTTCTCTTTTGACCCAGTCCCAACTGCTACCATAAAAATACATACTAAACCTCAAACCAACAACCTTAGCAGCTGATAACCTGCCAACAGAATACCTGAAGCTTGCAACTGATGCTGTAGTCTTCTTTAACTCAAAACTTCTTAAATGATCAATAACAGAAAGCTGTGTCCCAAATACTTGGAAAAAATATTCATAATACCACTACATACAGAAGACAATTCAACTGACCTGTCCAATTACAGACTTATAGCTATATTGCCAGCATTATCAAAAGTTAGAAAAAAATGTGTCCTCCCAACTCCTCAAACATCTTAGTAACAATATTATATTAATAATATAACATGGTTTCCTTCCCAGTTATAGCACAACAACTTCTCTTCTTAGCTTCACCAATATTATCAATCAAAATAGAAATAATAGCAATCTAGTATTGGCACTCTTCTTGGATCTGTCTCTTATGGCTTGGTCTTAATCGATCTAGTATCACTTAGCTTCATAGCTATTTCACAAATAGGAAACAATTATGTGAGTTTTCCTTCCTCTCAGTCACAGTCTGAGTTCCACAAGGCTTAATTTTGGGCCCACTACTGTTAAACATATTCATAAATAACCTCCATACCACCAGCAAACAGGCAAACAGTTCAGTATGCAGATAGCACAACAATAATCTGCTCTGCCACAACACTAACAATCATCCAAGAAACTTTCTAAGAGTCTGTTGTTTTCTGTGGAATCCTGGCTAAGCACTCCAAACTTACCCCTAAATGCTAAAAAGATCAAACTAAAGCTATACCAAAATAAAATAGTGATCATAAAAATAAGTTCCACATATAGTTCTCAACCTCTTAGAGCAAGAAATCAGGACAAAATCATAAATAATGGGGGAACAAAGGCCAGAAAATAGGACCAGTCTTAAATATTGCTCTTACAAACTTAGAAAGTTGATAGAATAACAGGTTTTTCATTAGCATGAATTTTGTGAAGGGTGTGTAGTCTGAATCTCAAACATCTGTCCTTATTTCCTGACTTCAGTCCCCAAATATTTGGTGATGGTTTGCCAGAAAACTACAATTTTATGAGTGACAAGCCAAAAATTTGAGGTAAAAATCTGGACATTCTCTGAAACTCTGTACAGTTGAGAGATATGGTTCCACACTGTCTCATCTGACAATACAATAACAGAAACCATGACAGAAGCCAAACTACATGTAGTAATCATAGATGACAAACAAATATGACCAACATATTCATCAAAAAGACACATACAAAATTAGTGTCCCTATATAAAACAAAGCAATATCTCACAGCATCCACAAGATGAACCATAGCATCCACTTAGCTGATACCAACTCTTTTGTATACACCCCCCATTTTCACAAATCTGAACAGTACCCTCATTTAGAAACTTGAAACATACTATAATAAAGTAGCTAAGTTTGCCACACACTTACACTCACCCGCCAAAATGCATCTCTGTACAGCCCTGAAGGAACTAAACTGGCTAGAACTCCCAAACCAGTTAACCTATTCTCAGCTCACTACAACCCACAAATATATCCACAAATCAGATAGCTGCTCATCTCTAAAAAAACATATTGCAGCTATACAGTAGTAGCAGAACACTATACTCCAATAATAAATCCCTCCTAGCTGTAAGCAAATAATAAAAAAAAAAACTCTGTGGGTAACTAACTCAGCATACTCTTACTGTGCTACAAACTATGGAACTGCATTCCATTACAGCAAAAAACTTAAAAAAAGACAAATGCTTTAAAAGCCTACTAAAACAGTACCTATAACACTCCTGGCTCTGCTCCTGTTCAGATCATGGTTATTACATAGCAAAGTAACTTATTAAGCTTTTGCACCTGCGACAATACCATATCTCTGCCTTCCTAACTAATCACATCGGGAACCCATTATGTTGATGACCTTAGTACAGTTTCACACTTCTCTGCTATAGTGAACAATCCGTACTTCTCAACTGCTTTCCTCTCCTCTCTGCTACTCATTTGTTTTCCTCACATTTTTTACTCCAGTTTGTAACTACAAAACTAAATGCAAATGTAAATAAATGCTTTTTTCCTTCTGTTTTACTGTTTTCTTTCTGGACATAGCATTTTCTATACAGTCAGCTGCTATGTTTATTTGCTTTTTTATAGTAATCCTAGACAAAATACTATCCACAATGAAAAATGAATGGAATTTAATGAAAATGTCTATGTATTGTGAACACTTTTAACTTATGAATTTAAATGTGGAGATTTTCTCCCTAATCCTCCACTGAAAAGGGTATTTCTGTCACAGTCAGACTTTCCCAGTCAACAAAGACAAATAAATAAACAAAGAAAGTATTCCTGTGAATGTTTGGAAGTTAGAGGGAAGGAATGCGGTAAGGATCTAGACGGTCATATTTTAAACTGTTGAGAAAGGAAGAACAGTGCAAGAAACTTGGAAGAAAACTGCAATGTCTGTACTACCAAATGAAAAAAATGCCAGCACCAGAGATGGACTGAGAGAATAATGGCTTTATTAAGCTAAAATACTAGACCGGTTTCAGCACATGGCTTTCATCAGTAGATTGATACACATTGAAGAAAAAGGCCCGCCATAAATACCTCTACAAATAGGGTTTGATGACATAATTTCCTGTCTTGAAAAATATATATGGTTAATACATATATACACACATATGTATATAAAGAAAATATATTTTTTTAAAAAATAATAAAGAAATAAATTAAACAGATCAGGCATAAACATTTGACCTGAAAAAAAACAATATTTATAATTTATCATTGAGTCCAGGGGAAAACAAACCCCCTAGTTTCACTATCCATTTCCTTTCTTTATTATTGAGAATTTCATGCCATCCAGTTTTGAAAGCACGATTGCCTGTAATGTTATCTATGATGGTGAAAGAAAATTTAGCGGTGGGATGATTCAATGAATGTCTATATAGGGCATTGGTGATCCTAGCATTCCTGATATCCCCCAGGTGTTCAGATATTCTAATTCTGAATTGTCTAGATGTCTGCCCAACATAAAAGGCTTGACAGGTACATGTTGCAAGATAGACAATCCAATCCGAACTGCAATTACCAAAACAACCAATGTTATATAGATGTCCTGTGTTCTTACTAGTGAATGTTTTAGTTTTGAATATGTAGCCGCAAAAGCTACAGTGTCCACAGGGGTATGTTCCAACTAGTTTTTCACCCGTTAGTGTCCTCTGGGATAGAGTATCATCCCTTGAAGTTGTTTTCTTATAATGAGAGAAATGAGATCCTAATGTTTTGCCCTTTCTGTATTAGAAAGAACATCTGTCCCCCAAATAATCCTCTAAAAGAGTATGAGACTTCAGTACATTCCAGTGTTTATCTATGATGTCCAGAAGGTGCTTAGTATTTCTGCCATATGTTGTGACAAATCTACAGGTATCATAATTGGTCTGTCTATGATGTTCTTTGTATTCCAATAATGTATCCCTGGTATAGTTTTTACACCATTGCATGGCAGAATAAATAATATGTACGGAATATCCTCTTGTAAGAAACCTATTGGCTAGATCATCATGATGTTGTCCCAGATCTTGTTCAGAGGAACATATCCTTTTAATCCACAAAAACTGGGATTTAGGGATGTTATTGATGGTATGCTTGGGATGTAGACTGTTGGCATGGAGCAAGGTATTATATTCTGGAAATTTGTGATATACAGAGGTTTTGAGGGTGTTGTCAGGTTGATGCTGTAAAAAGACATCTAAAAAATGTATTTCATTATGATGGTAATCAACCGTGAATTCAGCACCCCATATATTTCCATTAAGATGTTCAACAAATTCTTCTAAGTAATCTGTGCCACCTTTCCATACCAGCCAACAGTCATCCAAGTACCTTCTCCAGATGTCAATTTCAGGTATGTATATGTTATGTAACTCATCATAAATGATATGTTCCTCTACATATCCCATATAAAGGTCAGCATAGATAGGTGCAAATGAAGCACCCATTGCTGTACCCTGTATTTGCCAATAACAATCCTGTTTAAAATAAAAAACATTCCTGGTGAGGATATGCTCAGCCATACAAATCAATAATGTATTGAATCCAGGGGAATAAATGTTTGCTTTCTTTAACCAAAAGTCCAATGCTGCTAATCCAGCCCAGTGTGGAATACTGGTATAAAGAGATTTGACGTCAAGAGTGCACATTAGCCAATGTGGCTCTAATTGTGAATCAGAAACAATTTGCAAAAATTCTGTGGTGTCTTGGAGTCTAGCTCTGATGAGTGCCAAAGGGGGTTTGAGTTTTTCAGTTAGAAAAACAGATAGGGGTTCAGTAAGTGATCCAATCCCAGATACAATTGGTCTACCTGGTGGTTGATGAAGAGATTTGTGGATTTTTGGTAATAAATATAAATACTGTTTTGCAGGATCTTTAACCATCAAGTGTGACTTAATCTTATCAGAAATTATACCAGTCTCCACAGCCTCCTGTAAAAAGTCATCTATTTCCCTTTTAAAATTGGGTGTGGGGTCGGTGGTCATGTTCATGTAATGATGAGGGTTAGACAGCTGTCTATTTCCCTCCTCCCAATAGTAATCGGCATCCATGACTACCACCGCACCACCCTTATCAGCAGAAAGAATGACTATATTAGTATTATTCCTTAGGTGTGTTAAGGCTAGTTGTTCGGCTCTTGATAAATTATGTTTGATGGTATTATCTGATCCCAAATGAAAATGTAAATCTTTGATAACTGCCTGTTGAAAAATAGTTACATGTTTATCCATAGGAGGATTAAAGGTTGACCGATGAAATCGGAATTCAGAAGATCTTTGAGAAGGATCTGATTGATCCTGTTGTCTGAAAAACAAGTTGAGGTTAATTTTTCTACAAAATGCAATAATATCTGATACTAAAGAACTTTCATCAACAAAAAAGCCAGGGATGAATCCAAGACCTTTATTAAGCAGTGCATATTCATCTGGTGATAAAACATGTTTGGAAATGTTGAGTACATTAGTGCTATGTGAATCTATTTCACTACTGACAAGAATAGATCTTCTAAACTTTTGACCCTTATGTTTTCTGCCTCCCCTGTGTTTTCTGCCCCTAAAGGGTCGCCTGATGTACGTCCCCTCTTGGAATTTGGTGAATCACCAGTACCAATGGATTCCGTGTCTGTAGTAGAGGACTCCTCACCTGAAGTTGTGTTAGTGAAAACAGCCTTTTTTAATATAGACCTGGGTCTCTTTTTACGAACATATGTAGGATTCTTGGTACCCTGGGCAAAACTTACCCCCTTATGTGACTCAGACTGCCTTCCTCTATCATAGTCCTCCCTGTCTCTTGAAAATTTATGAAGTTTTTTAGCTTTAAGATTATTCTCAAGAGTCAAAAGTTCCTTAGATAATTTGCTCAGGTTGTCTTTGAAGTCAGTATGTTCTTCAAATTTTTTTAAATCATTACAAATCTTTTCAACTTCCAAAATATTAGTCTGAACTGTTCTGTCATAAAAGGATGCCATTATGTTCACAAATGACATAGATGCTTGTTGCTGTGCTGACTGCCAATCTTTGAGTAAAGTGTCATCAGGGGTGCCAACCAATGGTTGAATCTTTGACCTGAGTCCCCTTGGGGATATTTTTTGATTTTGATAAGCCTTGAACAGTTTTAAATGCCAAATATTTGTCCTTAATGTTTTAATTTTCTTGCCCAACTGGCTGAACAAGAAAAAGCAACCGTCAACTGGATCTAATATTGGACCAGCAGCAAGGTCCACTGACATAGTACCAATGCCAAAAACCTGAATATCATCTTTATCCGTACATAGGCCAGAAAGTAACTTCTGTAGATCCATGACAATGAGTTGCCTGAGAGAAATAATTATTGTCAGATAACCAAAATCAATCAACAATGCAGACTGGGCAAAGATAAATAGGAACCCTATAAGCTATCCCCAAAAGGTATATATATCAGTTTGAGTTGGATAAGGATGAAGGTATAAAACCTCTAATCCAAGAAATGAAGTTATGTATTTGTACCCAAAAAAATAATAAATCAACAATTAGACAATCTACCATAGTGGCCTGGGACCCTTGTTATTATATCACTTAGAGCAATAGTTCTAAGAGAGGTTCAATTGTATGCAAACAAATAGAATATTTCAATTATATCTATCCTGCATGTAACTAATTATACTGATATTCACCAAAATGCTGATCCAAGAAAATATCCTTGGATACCTAGGAACTAAGTATAATTGTGACATGTATGAATAAAAAATGAAAAATAACCAAGATTTAGATAAAATATAGAACTAGAACAATCAGAGCTCTGTAAACAAGTTGTTAGGGAACACTTGCATAGTAGATTCCTAATAGAGAGCGAAAATTGTTAAGATAATATAATATACCAAACTGACTAAATGTGACATGTCCTATTGTTGTTTTGCCAAAATATGCACTAATATAAACATTGCAAAAGTCTAAACTTTTGCCTTAAATTATTAATCATGCCTAAATATGAAAGTTACATACAATATGGAACAATCTGACCACTACAAAAAAGTCCCTGTCCTGATACTGAAAAAAATATAAATAATGTGGAAGACCCTGCATGAATACGGTACTAGGCTATTGTCCCCACCCTCCGTCCCAGTTGATGTCTCACTCTTATACTTGGTGGCTTTGCAGTTGCCCACCCCTACTGTAAATCTGATCTGTGACACTCCCCCCAGTCTAGTGTCATTAGCTCATTGCCTTAATATTGCTACAACTCAAGTGCTCTAGGTTGCACTGTATCTGAAGTGTTTGTGTGTTTTAGCTGCTTTTCTGTATGTATAGACTTCTCTGTTTCTTTAACTAAATAAGCTCTGCAAATTTGTTTTATTGCATTCCTGCCTGTATTTCTGAGTTTTTTGCACTTTTAAAGTTTGTTTTTGCTTATTTTAACTGGTAGGCTACACACTCAAGTGTGCTAGCCGAATTAAAGCATTTACTGTGTTTCTGTACCTAATTTCTGCTACTTTGTAAAAAAAAAAATCCTTGTTTCCTGCCTTTACTGAACTAGAATAGTCCAGTCTTCAGGTATTGCTGATCTCTGGGCTGTGTCATAGTTCCTGTGTTGTCCATATCCTTATTTGGATAGGAGGAAGCTTCTTTGTTCACCAGTGAGAGTGGGGAGCTCTGAGCAGCCTATCTGTCCCTTGAGGAGTGGTTCCAGCCCAGAGACCTGTAGCTTATTGGCCATTTTGGGCCATTTCCTATCTCTTTCTAACCCCCTGTTTTAAAGCCAGCTTTAGTGCGCTTTTGCGCTTGTAATTTAAAGTTTGTCCTGGTTGTTGCATTTACCTGTTGAGGCTACACACTCAAGTGCGCTTGCCTGTGTTACATATTTATTGCATTTTTCTGCTGTTTGTTGCAAAAAAGAAAAAAAAAATTGTCCTTGTTTCCCATCTTTCCTGACCTAGAGTAGTCCAAATACAGGCTTTGCTGTATTCTGGACTTTTGGAAAGTTCCTGTGTTGCCCGTTCCTTACTTGGATAAAGGGAGGCTTCTTTGTTCACCAGTGGCAGTGGGGAGCTTGGAGCAGCCTATCTATCCCTGGAGGAGTGTTCCCAGCACAAGAATCTGGTAGTTCCTGTGTTGCCCATTTCCTTTCTTGGATAGAGGGAGGCTTCTTTGTTCACCAGTGGCAGTGGGGAGCTTGGAGCAGCCTAACCTGCTAACCTGATAAAAGTGTTTGTTTTCCTGCTACTACCTGGGCGACTGTCCGATCTATCTAAACTGCAAGTATTTCTGCTTCTTGAACTGTTTTAAACTGTTTAAAGTTGTTTTTGCACCTGCACTTTTAAAGTTTGTCCTGTTTGTTGCGTTTACCTGTTGAGGCTACACACTCAAGTGTGCTAGCCTGTGTTACATATTTATTGCATTTTCCTGCTGTTTGTTGCAAAAAAAAAAATTATCCTTGTTTCCTGACCTAGAGTAGTCCAAATACAGGCTTTGCTGTATTCAAGACTTTTGGAAAGTTCCTGTGTTGCCCATTTCCTTTCTTGGATAAAGGGAGGCTTCTTTGTTCACCAGTGGCAGTGGGGAGATTAGAGCAGCCTATCTATCCTTGGAGGAGTGTTCCCAGCACAAGAATCTGGTAGTCTATTGGCCATTTTGGGCCAATTTCTAGCTCTTTCAAGTCCCCCTGTATAAAACTCGCTTTAGCACAGCTTTGCACGATTTTGCGCATAGCGTAGCATCGGGCAGGGCCGCTTAATTGGCTTTAAACCATTCTCGGCTCCACAAAGTCTGCTTTTCACTTTTTCCCTTAGAACTGATCTAGTTCTCATAATAAACACCCTATTCCCACTCTAAAGCCTGGCACTTGCTCACTAAAGCAATTATATAAGTCAGCACTAAAAAATTAAAAGCACTACACCCTCACCAACTCCCCTTGAGTACTTTGTTCCCCATTGACCCTTTTTTTTAATTATAAAGGAATTCCCAATACTATTCTAGCATGTCCAAAGGTCAGTTGTCAATCTCCTCTCTGGTGCAGCTGGTGAATCTGGGAATCTTGAGGCAATGTTACAACTGCCTCATGTACACAGACAACCCTCCACTCCTCCCAACAAATTCCAACACATGTGAGAGATGCAACCATATAGCCAAACTGGAGGCTAAGCTCTCTCAACTCAGTACTGGCGTAACCAGTCAGGAGGAGAAGGAAACCACACTCACTACAATTCCAGTCTCACATAGACCTATCACGACAGCAAACCAAACACATAAACACACAAAAACATACTCGGAGGCTCTAAATAAAAATCTGCCTAAGCAGCAGAGACCTCCAAAGCAGACACCCAAGCAACCGCTACCCCAAAACAAAACACGTGCAACACATAGCTCACAAAGCCAGTGTGCCAAACAGTCACAGCCCTTAAGGCTAAACAACACACCTGATACACTTGTAATAGGTGACTCTATCGTCAGGCACACTGACGTCCCGCTCACCAGGCTGAACAAGGAGAAGGTCACGGTGAGCTGCCTGTTGGCCGCTAGGATCCACCACATAACACAAGCACTCAGGTCACTCCAAGGCAAGTACAAATATGACTCAGTCATTGTCCATGCTGGTGTGAATGACCTGAGACGTACCTCCTTGGACTACATGAAAAGAGACATAGAGGAGCTCCCTGAGCATGTAGCCCAGGCCGGTATGACCCTGACCTTGAGTAGCATCTTTCCCTCACCAAGAATGATGCCACAATATGAAGACAAGATGATCAATTTCAACAATTGGCTTAAGTATTGGTGTCATTCAAAGGGGATCCAATGTCTGTCTGCTTGGGATGACATGCTCGACAAGCCACGATGCTTCGCTAGGGATGGCTTGCACCTGTCACCCCTGGGCTTTCGGATATTGGCAAAGGCTCTTGCCACCCCCATAGTGCCTTTTTTAGGCAAGGCTCAAAAGACAAACCTACCTCCATAGGTATCACAAGGGATAAGAAACTAAGAGTAATGCTACTCAATGCCAGAAGTCTAAACCTCAAGATGCACACACTCAAAACTCTCCTTAGCATGGAGAACATCAATATCTGTGCAGTAACAGAAACCTGGTTCAAGGCTCCCAAGAGCACCCCAGCACTACCAGGTTATACCTTAAACCATGTTTTTCGGCCCCAAAACTTGGACCGAACCACAAAAGGAGGGGGAGTATCAATATTCGTCAAAAATACCCACACCTCCAGGTTGGTAGCACAGCACGAAGCATCAGAGACTATCCATGTGCAACTAACAGTGGGTAAAACTGCCTTCCAGTTTATAGCCTGCTACAGACCACCCTCCCAAACCCAGGAACCCCACTCGGCCTTCCTGAGAACACTGGAAAATATGAAGGTCTCTCCAAACACCATTATATTGGGCGACTTCAACTACCCTAACATAGACTGGGAGCATTACTCTAGCTCCAACACCCTAGCCCAAAGGTTCCTAGAATCTATAAACTCAAATGCTATGGAACAACTTGTTGCCACTCCCACAAGAGGGGAAAACATACTGGACCTGATCATCACCAACATGGGGACTCTATGCTCCAGACCAGAAGTGTATCCCTCACTGGTAAGATCAAACCATAAACTAATCTCAGTAGATATTCACATCCCGACCCCAGCCCCCGCCCAGAAAACCACAGTGAAAAACTTCTCTAAAGCAAATTTCACACTCCTCAAAACCAAGGTGGAATCCTTCAAAGCCCCCGGGCCTGTGGAAAATGTGGCCCAGACCGCAGAATCCTTTATAAACGCATTCTATGAACACCTTCAGGAATGCATGAATCATGCAATCCCAAATAAAACCAAGACCCAATCCTCCAAAGTTAGGCGTCCTGTCTGGTGGACCCCAGCCATAAACAAACTATACAATAGAAGGAGGAAGCTACAACATGATAGAGCAAAATCCCAAAAAGGGAAGGCATCTCTGATCAGTATTAGCAAAAAACTACGGGCATTCATAAAATCATCTAAGGCCAGCTTCGAGAGAAAAGTTGCACAGGACACTAAGGATAATCACAAGGCTTTCTATAGTTATGTTAGAAACCTGGGTGGGAATTCCCAGATATGCTCAGAATTAGTCCAAAATGACAAAAAATACACCGAACCCACAGACATTGCCAACATTCTAGCTGACAGGTTCAGCGCAAACTTCTCCCCCCCTTCCCCACCAAAAGGGCAAATATCTATCCCAGCAGAGTGCTGCCCCCCTGACATCTCAGATGCTCAGGTAAGAGCTGTCCTCTCCAAAGCAAAAAACACAGCATCAATGGGACCAGACGGTGTCCCGGGCTGCGTCCTACATGAACTCCAAGAAGAACTAAACCCAAACATAAAACTACTGTTCAATCTCAGCCTTACTACAGGATATGTACCCAAAGAGTGATGTACAGCAACAGTGGTCCCTCTCCACAAAGGTGGTGTCTCAACAGATCCTGGAAACTATCGCCCCATAAGCTTGACTAGCTTGGTCTGCAAAGCTATGGAAAGGATCATCATGGACCTCATAAATAAAGACATTGGGGACTTACAGACACTGGATCCTACCCAGCTCGGCTTTGTTAAGGGCAGATCCTGCCTCTTAAACCTGGTTGATTTCTTTGAAACAGTCACCAAGGCCATTGATGAGGGGATGGTGGTCCACACAGCCTACCTGGACCTTGCAAAAGCCTTCTATATAATACCCCACTCAGGCATTATAGATAAGCTCGCCAGCTTAAATATAAACCCCTATGTCACTAGATGGGTTGCAAACTGGCTCAAGGACAGAACCCACATGGTTAGAATTGCTGGAGCCATGTCAGGCTCCAAACCAGTTACAAGTGGCATCCCACAAGGCTCAGTCCTGGGACCTCTCTTGTTCGGTATATATTTCTCGGAGGTACAGGCTAATACGGAAGGACTGTGGCTGACCAAGTTCACAGATGACTGCAAACTAGGCACCATAATAGACTCTCCAGCTGACACAAGCATCCTACAAAAGGGCTTCATAGAAAAAGACAACTGGTGCCAGAGCCATGGCCTCAAGCTAAACACGAAAAAGTGTATAGTCATCCCCTTTGGCAAAAACAAAGTGCCCACAAATTACCACATAGGTGGTAATCCATTAAGTATGGAAGAAGTAATTAGGGACCTGGGGACCCAAGTTGATAGCAATCTCTCATTTGACAACCACATGGCCAAAGTGGTTAGAAAAACATTTTATATAGTCCACCTAATCATGAAGGGATTCACATCTAGATCAGGGGAGGTCATCGTGCCTCTTTACTCATCCCTCATCAGGCCCATAATTGAGTACAATGCCCCTTTTGGGATGTACCTTACCAGACACCTGCAGCAACTGGAAAGACCCCAACAGTACCTCACCAAGAGGATCAAAGGGCTCAAACATAATGCCATATGTTGCCCGGTTAAAGAAACTCCAGCTCTACTCAGTGGCATACCGCCTGCTCAGAGGCGATCTGTGCCTGACGTATAAAGCCATGTCCAACCCGGAATTAATGGACATGCTGCACCTCAGAAAATCCAAATCCCATCGAGCTACGCGCTCGAGAGACTTGAACCTCAGCACTGAAATAAATAGGACATGCTGGAGGGACAGATTCATAACCCAGAGGCTCCCTTCCCCCTGGAATAAAATCCCAGTCCAAGTTAGGCAGAGTCCCTCATTGACTCTCTTCAAGAGGAATCTTGATGAGTGGATGGGAGATATTAGGTTTACCCCGGGTATCACTTCTGTGTCACTGTTAGACAGAGGCACAGTATACTAACCTCGAAAAAAGGCATAGCAAAATTAATTTAAAATGGGTGGCAAAAGCCAAACACACTCTGGCTAGGCTTATAAATGCCCTAGGGCAGATAGCCTAGTATGAACCTATGAACCTATGAACCTAAAAATAAGGGACTAACACATTCAAGGATATAACTGGTATGGCATGTAAGAAAATTAGACTTATTTGTGATGTTATTTTGTACCTAAAAAATCTAGAAATGTTGTGGAATATTTTGGGATGGTTTCAAGTTTTCAGGATATAATATAAATCAATGTAAAACAAAATCTATGTTCCCAAACATGAATCGGACCAACAATATCGATATTTAAGGGGACATCATAAGATGAAGCATTTATGTGTAAGAATTATTCTGATACAAAACAACTCTAGTAAGGGCTGAAATATGCATGTACCAAAACTGGTCTCAAACCTAATGAAAAAAATGTGCAGCATAGCAGCATTTGGCAGAAAGGTGCTTCCCACTTCATAGTTTGTAAATCGTATTCCACTTCAGACAGTATTTATCTGGATAACTTTCTCTCATTTGATCATCATGGTTCTGTCACAGTCAGGAAATCCTTTTATCAGGCTCAGTTAATTTCTAGAGGAATATCTTCAAGATCAAAATAAGTCATTCTGCCCCTATCATATCTATCATTTAATACAATGCAGCATTTGGCATGTACAAATCTAAGCATATTGCTCATCTGGAAAGGCCCCAATGATTTCTAACAGAGGTTTTAAATCCTTCAACTACCCTGATAGATTAACTTTCCTTAGACTCAATAGTCCACAGGTTGCTGCAGGGCAGCCTGTGTCTCACGTGTGAGCTATGAAAGCCTCAGTCCTATTTGACTTCTTATTTCTCTGTAAGACCAGTCGTTCTACAAGCACCTGTAATAAGGACTTAAATCTACAAGCAACAAGCAAGCAAGACTTGCTGGAGAGATGGGTTTCTAACTCAGCATATTCCTAGTCTATAGAATAGGCTACCACTACTGGTCAAACAAGGTACTACTTTAGCTACCTATGAGGCTAGTCTTGGTGACTTGATGGGTAGACACACATTTATGACAGAGATATCATGTACAGCCCTACTCAATTTTGGAGCAGAGCACTGTTACATGCTTCAGTTTGTCTGCTTAATGGTATATGGCCAGATATCTTATGGTCCTCATAATCACTTGCTTAGTATGTTCTTATGTTCCTGTGTTCCTAAAATGATTCTATTATGGCAGCTAAGGCTATGTGGGAAGAAACTAAATACATTATAATAACAGAAATTGAAAAGATGGAAGGCTTGTATTCAGTGCAATAATGTCTACCAGAACTAGGTCAGGTCATTTTTTTCTTCTAATTACTGACTTGAATATTAGTCATTTAGAGGATCATCCCACATTGGCTTTACTATAGCAAAATCCCACAGTGGCTTAATTTATTGGATGTTACCATTTACCTTTGGCATGTTGATATTCCAACAGCTAGGATTTCTCTGCCTTCTTCAGCTTCCTGACTAGCTTCCTTTTCATGTGGATTCTTCATAATGCATTAGTGTTATATATGCAGTCATACTCAACTTTACCCAAAGTTACAGAAAGTAAACAAGATATGTTGTTCATTTGGGTCTATATCATTTCATCAAAACTCACTTTGTCGAACCCGTTTTTATTGAAGTCTCAAAACAGCAAATGGACTTTTAATCAAAGTTTTTTCCCAGGGCAAACCAATGGTTGGCCACCGTTTGCAATTTCCCCTTTACCCCTCTGTAATATGAATTTGCAGTTGGTATATTTAGTTATGGAGGGTGAGGGGGGAGCATCCCCCCACCTGGATATGTTTTAAGTTTTTTTTATTTTTTCCATGGTCATTAAGGTAACCTACCATTGGTTTGCCATGAGAAACATTTCAATTAAAAGTCCATTTGCTGATTTGAGACTTCGATGAATAGGTGTACAATGAAGAGGGTTTGACAAAGTGAGTTTCGATTAAATGATGTAGACCCCATTCATTCATGTGTCTCAACCCCTTTACTGTAAAGCCATCTTAATATTCTTGAGGACACATTTTTATGTTTTAAGAGCAAAAGTAATACATGCTGCATCATTCATCAATATAGTGCCAGCTAGATTATCATACCACAGAGTTTGAATATAATCTACATTCATTTGACCTCCAGCTTCCTCATACTTTATGGATTTTTCATGTTGCTTTTTGTCACTTTATTACTCATGCATAATCCACGCAACACTTCTGTAACAGAAGTTTCCCTTTCCTGTGTAGGAAGTACCATACCTGTTGCATTATTTAGCATCAATGTTAGCTATTAAAAGTTCACAGCATGTTGTTTGTTCTAGCTCATACAGCCCCATTATCTCGTATAGTAATCAAGTGCATTCCCACACCATCTGCATACATATCATTTGTATTTCATTAATAAAAATCAGATGCTTACATTACTGAACATCATCTACTCTTTGACAATACAAATAAATCATTATAATTTCAAAAATGTTTTTCATTTTCTGCATTTCCAAATACATTTACCAGATTCAAACTCCTTGGTTAACACATTTTATTATCTGGTGATATTTATGTAAAATGTTATGGCGCATTTTACAAAATGTAATATCTGTGGTGATCTCAAAACAAATAAAAAAGATTCAGATTATACCATTCCAACTTGATTAATTAGGTCAGATGATACCATTCCAATTAATTGGGTCATTTTCTTTTCCTATTGTTATTGATCATGCAGTAAGTGACACATTTTCCCAAAGGCCTTCATCTCATCCTATCCTCCCTTACTTCAAATACCTATACAACACCTATCTATAAATTATTGCCACAGTTCTCTTCTCTTGACCCTCCTCACTCAAATATTCCAAAGGTATTGCCTTATTTAACAAACATTTTTTTTTTATTTTGATTTACCAACTTTTGGCATCTAAGCAGAATCAGCGTACTGCTGTATATTACATTTAATCTCACCTTAAGTTGAGCCATCTGTCACATTACCTGTTGTTAGTGGCCATTATGTTGAAGGAATGCAGAGGTCAAACTACTTTATCACAGTAGAGCTACAGTGGAGAATAAAATCATTCACAGTAGTAGAGTTGTTTGGTCCAGCTATGACACAATAAACATAGTGCTTGTAGCAAGTGGGTAGCCTACCGAATCTTCTTTGTGGAATTTAAATATTTTATATTTATAATTAAACATTTGTGTAGTATTGCTTACAGCATAATTCATTCAGCAATATGTTAACAACCTTACAAATACACTATGAAATCATAACACCTCACAATATCCTGCTCATACACTTTGCATAAGTTGCATAGGAGCAGCCTACATGGTTACACTTCAAGACTCATCTTGTCATTAGTCATTGAATAAACTGCTTATTCAGCATGTGTCATTTTCTTGAGAGAGGCATTCTAATGACCTATAAAAGGATGTTTTTATTCCCATTTTCAATGCAATTGCATAAAGAAAAGTTACCTACATTTGCACCTTGATTCATTTATCTGATTTTGTTGACATCAATGAGTCTAGGCTAAATCCAGGGCAGAACATTACTTGTTCTGTGCTTAACTCATCATTTTGTTTGTTTGATTTAACCAAATGCAGAATCCAGTAGCTAGACCTGATGTTCTACTGTTGGAAAAAATATCATGTTGGACTGCAGTGTCTATCACCTTGTAGAAGTGACAATGGTTTAGCTTGAGTAGTCTGTGAATTCATATCAGCATATTGGTCCTTGTGCATACCACATCCCACAACAGCAAGAGCTTCTGGCAACATAACTCCAAGTATGGCCCCTCTTCTTCACTCGTGGATGAATTCAACATAGATGGAACCCACTGGCACTGTTCAAACACACTGTAATCTAATTCTTTATTCATGTGGAGAGATGGTTGCATCTACAAGTAGTACAAAACAGTACATAACAAGCACTCTTCACTGGAATGAATTTGTAAAAATGTCTTGATGCATGAGTATACAGACTCTTGTAGAATGCTAAAATAAGTAAAATAATCACAAATCCCCAGGAAGAAGGAAAACAGTTAAAATAAGTAACACTAGATTGTAGTAAGATAAAGCCTCAAGTGTTTCTATTTGAAGAAATCATCAAAATATTGTGAAAATACACCCCCCCCCCAAACAAAAAAAGTCAGAAGGAGACTCAGAGCAAGCAAAAACATACCTTCAAATGCTCAGACACATCATATGGTACAACAGTGAATATGGCACAGAAACAAAATATATATGTTCAATAAATTAATAGTGAATTGTGCAGCATTAAGTTAGCAGTTGTCCTTACAGTGAAACACATAGGCTATCTCAAGGGTTTAATCTTCTGTGTATTAAGCATGTTAGATCATGAACAGAATGCAGAGACATCTGTATTTGCACAGGGCTGTTACATAGTAAATAAACACAAACATGAGCCCCAAGCAATGTACAAACATGCTTCTCTCATGTATCTGCACACAGTACTGCATACTTCAAAAAGTCCAGCTCCAGAGTAGGTATGGAGATGATGACTATCTGCAATGTCTGTAATGAACTGCAATGTATACTATGTAGAAGAGAATATATGATAGCAAATAAACAATACATGTCTGATAACCTATAAACACTGATGCTGTGCTTAACAGAGCACTGCCTAGAAAAATCATCAACATGCATCAGTGTACTAATGCATATAACACTAGATATTTGTTTGCCATCAATATATCCTCCTTCAGACACCCAGCTCCTTGCACTATTATAGTAACGCAACCATACCCATGGTTGTACCCTTCCCTCCACCACACATATAGATGCATCAGAACTCTTGCCACAGGTAGGCTACATACATAGTAAATAAGGTGGAAACCTTTATGAATCTCAAATCAGCAGATATACATATCATGGGAATGTAATTAATAACTAGTTTCCCTATGTGCCCCTATAACAGTTCTTAATTTTCATAGCACGTAAACAGTACTATGAGAAAATACACATTAAGATCCTTACAAAGTATTGACCCACCCCCAAAAAATCCTTCAGTATCAGAATCTTCATGAATAATATTTAATTTTTGTACCAGCCACTTCAAGGTGTCCTGCTGTCAAAGTTAAAAACTGTAGAATATAACATGTGTCACTGCAGCAATTACCATACCATTTCCCACATTTCTAAAGCATCAGTAAATGAGTAATCTAAAACTAAAACTTGTTGTATAACAATGCAATGCTTATGAACACAAATGTATAAAGCAATTATCTTGTTACCCTCAGGTATTGTGATAACTGGAAATACTTGTACTGCATAATTGAGATTATACACTAGGAACAAACATAGGTTCATAGGTTCATATGTTGGTACTAGGCTATCTGCCCTAGGGCCTATACAAGCCTAGCCATAACAATTCCCTGGATATTCCTTCCCACAATATTTACTTCCCTGGACCCTTGTCTAGCAGGGAGACTAATGTTATACCCGAGGTGAATTTTCTTTCTCCCATCCAATCATCAAGGTTCCTTTTGAAGAGGGCCAAAGAGGTACTCTGCTTGACTTGTATGGGCAGTCTATTCCAGAGTCTGGGGAGTCTCTGGGTCAGGAACCCTCAAGCATGTTTTGTTCATTGTGATGACAAGGTTTAGACCCCTGGAGCGTGTGTCTCTGAGGAATTGGGATTTCTTTAAGTGTAGCATGTCCAACAGCTCTAGGTTTGACATGGCCTTGTATGTTAAGCAGAGACCGCCTCTGAGTAGTTGATATGCAACAGAGTATAGGTGGAGTTTTTTTATACGGTCAGCATAGGGCATCTGCTTTAGGCCTGTGATTCTTTTAGTGAGGTACTTCTGCTGCCTTTCCAGTTGTTGCAGTTATCTTGAGAGGTACATACCAAATGGGGCATTGTATTCTAAAATGGGTCTAATAAGGGATGAGTACGGGGGACAATGACCTCCTTTTTTCTGGATGAAAAGCCCTTAGTGATGAGGTGTGCCACACAGAAGGATTTCCTGACTGTTGTGGCGATGTGGTTATCGAAGGTGAGACATTGTCCACCTGTGTCCCTAAGTCTCATCATACTTTCGATGTTTCGTGTACTGCCACATATGTGGTAATAGTATGTTTCATATCACAAAAAGTATGGATGTTTAATAACATATGTTCAAGCAATTATAATCTCCAAAAAGAAGACACTAATGCACACAAACCAGAAATCAGACACAGCTGAACGGAGGATTTGACTACTAAAGTATCATATATTAAATTTATTCTTAATAAATAAAATGAGTGCTTTCATCCAGACTTCTTCAGACATCACTGAATTAAACTCCCTCCTTTAAACAACCCACCCAGGTATGACCTTCTCCATCCAAAAACAGTGCAGCCCTTCCCACCTGTTTAAAAAACACATTCCGTTACTTTATTATAAAGCAAATATTACAACCCTAAAAAATGACGCAAACCTAAAAAACAAACACAGTACATAATGGATCAACAATACTTTTAAAAAAGATGCGTATAATAAATCAAGAATCTGAATTTTCAAATATGAAATAATTTAAGATAACCATTTTAAAAACCTTTAAAGCAATAAAACCATAATTTTTTTTTAGTTAAAGGCATGGGCCAGAAGTCTTTTATATACCCCTATTAAAATGTTTATTAATTTTTGTTTTAATTTTTTTTCTTTTCTGTCTATTCAACAATTCCTTCAAGCCTACTATTCATACAAAAAATCAGAAGGCACTAATACATAAGTCTATAAATATATAACCTAGGACTATAGGGGAAATATATTTAAATGGATACATTTATTTTATAAGTAAGTCTAAGAATTAGTTTATTAAATCATAAATTAATAAATTAAGGCATCAAAAATACATAGTGATAGAAGTGAGTTAAGCCATATGGTTATACTTCATTTAAATGACCTCCTAAAATATCATCTAGATAGGGGCCTCAGTTTCATTAAGCAGCTAATGGAACACTACTCGTTTATCCCAGGGCAAGTACAGGCATTAAGTAAGACTAGCCAGGAAAGCTCCCTTTTCCCAAGTAGTAATGCCCATGGCCCACCTCTGCAACTTTTCCTGACAGCCTGAGTAACACTATATCTAAAAAAAAATGACCTTCATTAGTCAGAATGCACTGCGAGTGTTCCTCTTCCTAATATTATACTCATGCTTGTATATCCTCTTCTTCATCTTACGTTCAGTATTACTTATGTAAAAGCATGGGCATAATTGACACAAGACTAAGTAAACTTTACCCCTTGTGTTGCAATCAAATATACCCCTCAATTTATAATTTACTCCTCTAATTGTAAAACCTTCCACCAGCTGTACATATTTACATTGGGCAAAATCCACACATTCATTTTAGAGGTACTTACTTTACTTGGACCACGATCCTTGGGTTTATCCAAAATTTCTTTTGAATTCCTAGCTCTCCTAAATATGATGTTTAGTCCAACTCCAACATTCTCTCTAAAGGAAGCATTTTCTTCTAGGATGGCCCAATTCTTATTTAAAACCCCACCTAAACCAACTATAATCGCTGCTATAAGTAGTTATTAAAGTAGCACTTAAAACACCATGAGGCTCATCTCTCTCAGACAAATGCATAGTAATGCAAAATGTAATTGTAGCAACTTCCTAAGAGCAAAATATATAATCTGTGTCTGATTTTAGGTCTCTGTACTCCCACTATTTTTGTCTTTGTCTAGAACTCTTTCATTAAGATGTTAAAAGTTATTGTGGACAATGTTGTGTAAGACATTCCACCTTGATGTACTTATTGTATTTAGCATCTATTTCCAGTTTTAATTTGTGGGGAATGCAATTTTAGAAAACAACCAATGGGAATATACAAGAAAGTGCTGTGTGTTGTCTGTGCATTATCCATTTTAAAACACATGCCAGAGAGTCTAATCATTACTTATTTATATCCTGTCTTAGATATAATATTGTCTCAAGATATACAAACAGGAGAGATTACAACAAAATAGTGGATGCAAACAGCATTAGAGAGCACGCTATGCTGCCCTGGCATCCTTCCAGCACACTTGTGTCGGAAGTGTGGTGCAGGTGAGGCCCAAAAAAGGAGGAAGACTTCAAGAAGGGAGATAGATCAAAGGTACTGATTGTGAGTCTAAGCAGGAAGATGAGGTCACAATCCAAAGGTAACCTATGCATATCAGTTAGGCCTATGTCAGTATCTGATGAAGTGAAGAGATGTTTCCAGAATCACAGAGCTGATCACTTCTTGACCTTGGGTAGATGGACTGTACTTGCATCTGGTTCATTTGGGTGATGCTCAGTGACTCCAGGTAAAACAGTGCAAGTGAATGCTGTTATTGGGGTTACAATTACAGATAATTCTGTTGAAGGCTGGTAAATAAATGTTAATTACCTAAGAAGATTAATGTTAAATGTGTAGTGAAGGCCATCATATTTTAAAGCTTATTTGGTTTGGTGATCTCATTGTTAGACTGTATGATTGAAAGGCTTGTAGAAATAATTTGTGTGGTGTTTCATTTAAGATGATGGTGTTATTTAGTTTTTTCCTCATAGTTCTTTAAATCAAGATAAAGAAAAATGGACAAAAGTATATAATATGAAATGGAAATGTGCTTATGTAGCTTATATGCATAGATGTATGCTCTGTATAATTTGCGGGATATATTAAGTGAAATATATTTTACATAGGACAAACATATCGCAGAAAATATGTTTTAATAATGTACTGTGTTTTTCAGGACTGTTAGCAATAGTAAACATGCAAAGAGTATAGGTTAGACTTTGTGCAATCTTTTTTTTTTTTATTTTATTTTTTTGCCTATTTTCTTTGCTTACAGTATACTTTAAGTATTTTATCTAATCACATCAGAAATGTATTTTTCAGTTTTTAAAATGAATTAAGCTTACTGGTTGGGAAACTTGTTACTAGTTTTATTGCTTTACTTGTAAATCTTTGGAAATGCTTTTTGATTATATTGATTCCTGAATGACTGACATCACAGGAGTCAAAGTACAAATTATTGTTTTGTGGATGCCGGAGTAAAAGAACTTCAGGGGGATTTAATAAAGCTTACATGATCATTTTTACCATGAGCATATTGTGGTGCAATTTGCACATGGCCTAAAAAAGTTTTAGATTCAGTAAATTACAAGTAGCAGCACGTACTAGAGCGCAGCAGTGTGCACTCTCGAGCAAATATGGGAACTTTCATTGCATGCTTATTACAGCATAAGTAGCTGAATTTTATGCTAATGAAGCAAATCAACACAGTGGAGCAATTCAACAACCTGTAAAGCAACCATATGGACCCAGGGGGGGATTCAGTAATCCTCCGTGTAGGATGAACGAAGTCCTACTCGGAGACTGCCGTCTAAGAGTTAGATGTCAGCACGTCATGCATATGCATGAGGGCACGCGGACTCAACCCCCAGGCTAACACGGAGTGTGTAGGAGTGCAGGGGGCATGTCAGACTGCAGAGCGGTCCAAATATCCATGCCCCTGCAAGTGCCTAAGTCTGCAAATGTCAGCAGATATGAGCAAGTCCGCTCAAATGTGGTTACACACAACACTACACTCCCCCGCATTAAAAAAGCCCTGTACAAATGAAATAAAAAGTATAACAAATGCTTTTTTATTATTCACCATATAGCTGCCCATATTTGCGCGTGTGTGTGCGGGTGTGCCCATTGCTTAGCTACAGTTAGCAATTTCGACATCGAAGAGCATAATAACAAATGTATATGCAAATCAAGCCAAATAGCAATAGCGTAGTGGTAGAGCCTTCACACAAAGAGGAGGCATTCGTGGTTCTAGTCCCATCACTCCCCTTTCTACGTTATGTTTTAAATCAGTATATAAAATAATTCCTGACATATATGAATGAAATTTTATTAAAAAGCATTGAATGGCCAATGTATTAGCGAACAAAATGTATATATGTAAATATAAGAAGGTGAGCAGCATTAAGGATATTGACATATAATTGCCCATAGCTAAGCAGCATTGTACCCTGCGCAATATAATTGCCCATAGCTAAGCAGCGCTTTACATAGCACAATAGGTTTGCACTGAGATGTGCACCATGCTAACCAGTGCACCATAGGGCAACATCGGGCAACGTGGAGCAATGTAGAGCAAAGTTGAGCAAAGTCGCCTAAACACAGTCACACCCCCTAGCCTGTCTGGACAGTAGTAAAATAAAATGCAATGACAAGGCTCGAACCCGGGACACTATGCACCATAATCAAAGTACTAAACCACTAAGCCATAACAGCTTAGCATAAACATGCACTGTTAACATACATATACTTATAAATGAAAGATTAACCATTGCTAAGCAGGTTTGCTGTTAGCCGAGAATTTTCAAAAAGGGCCAATCACAAATAAGTGTGGGAAATGAGGCATATTTAAGGTCCATAGGTGGGAATACATGCCATAACTGGTTGTAGCTCCCATCTGCTGTCAGAATGGCCCGTGCTGGAGAGGGTACTCACTTTTGAGCACAACGGTGGGGCATCGAGGAGTTAAAATACATGATTTGGCTCCTTGTTCACCATCATGAGTCAAGACTCCTGCAGGGCCAGGTCCAAGGGACAGAGTACAAAGCAGAGGCTTGGAACCGGTTAGATCATGATCTCACCAGTGCCTCAGGTGTCCCTCGGACTGGTGAGCAGGTCCGTCACCACCATGTAGACCTGAAGAGATGGAAGCAGGACCAACTGAACCGATGGATACAGGAGGCCCGTGACATGCACAATGCCCCACTACTGAGTAGGTAGCCATGGAATGAGTATGTAAGGAATTCTATTGTAGTCCATATAATGGATAGGTATGTCTCAATAGCCCTTCATTTACTTCACAGCTGCAGGTGTCCATGCTGCGAATCAGCAAGCCTATGCAGATAGGCTGCTAAGGCTGCACCACCAGGCAGGTTAGTAATTATTCTGCATGTATTATCATATAAAATAAGTGAGAGAGCATGAAAAAGTGTGTTGTAACCCATTAATAAAGGTATAATAAGTCTTGAATAAAGTCTCTGCATGTATTGTAATACAAAATAAGTGAGAGAGTGTGAAAAAGTGTTGTTACCCATTAATAAAGGTATAATATGTCTGGAATAAAAGTATTCTGCATACACCAAACTATGAAATGAATGAGAGAGCCACTACAAAAGTGTGTAATGTAATTAATAAAGGTATAATTCCTGGACTGTGTCCGTGTCACTTTCTTTGATAAGTTGTTGTACCCTTGCATTATGGAAATAGTACAGTTGTATTAAGTGCTGTCTATCCATACTTGTGTAGGTCCATATAAAGTGGATTAAGGGAATGCCAGTAGCTCTTAAGCATATATACAGTCCTCAACTGTTGGTTCATGGCTAGCATGTACAGGTTAATCTGGCACATGAGTAGCTTCTGATTGTGTTCCCCACAAATGTCAGTGTGCTGCTAGAAATGTAGGGGTCTGTGTAAATGTAGCTGATAATGTCACCTGAAGACAGCCAGATATGTAGATATATGAATATAAATGAAATATATAAATACGTAGCAGTAACATCTGCATCTTGAACAGTTTGTATGTCAGATACAGGTCAGGTAAATAAACAACTATCGAAACCTATTTCACAATTTAATGGACATTGCCTAGTGTAATACATGTAGGGGATATATATCTGCAGTCAGTAGGAATGTGGAGTAAAGTTATAAGTATATATAATTTGTTAATGGAGTGATCTTTTTACACCCTACTTTATGGTCATAAATAATGCCATTCCACACCTAAATGGGTATGTGTAATCTGAAAAACTTTGTTGGGACATATGCCCTATTGGTTCATAAATATCTGCATGTACTTTGATGCATGTGCCCTGTTCACATACCACAGTCTTGGTGGCCTGTTGCCACCAATCAACACTGCATGCTGTTGGAATGTCCACTGTTGTTCTAAATATGCATGTGTTATGCTTGCTGTTCAACTGTTGGAATTCTTGTGTGTTGGGTTAATGGGAATAGTACTGCATGCTGTTACAACTAATTTGGAATGCAGTTTTCTGTTACTAACCCATATTGTCATTAAATCCTGCTAAACATAGAATGTATGGGAAGGCCGGTCCCAGTGGACCCTCCTCTCCCACCTCAGCTGGTGATGGAACCTGGCACCAGCATGTCCGGTGCCCAGCCCGGGACCTCCTCCTCCAGTGGCCCTGTGCCACCTTCGGGTGGAAGCACTGCAGGAGATGGAGCTCATCCCCCTGTGCAAGCTTGGCCGGAGAAGGGCCACCTCTCACCCTCCGAACTGTCCGGGCTGTGGTGCGTAGAGAAATCAAGCGTTCAGTTGCTGATCCTCTACGCCAGCTCAAGGCAAGAGTGGCATGACTCATGGGTGAGCCTGCCCCTCCTATGCAGCCCCCAGCACAGCCACCCTCTGGGCTGTGAAGGTGCAGTGGTGACTGCCCATGGGTGGGGATGTCAGTTCCACTGTTGCCATCTGTGGGCTCATGGGCTTGTGATTTCCAAACACCCTTCCCTGTCAATAGTGTTCACCCACCCCATGTGTCATATTCCGCCCCTATATGCATCTTGTTTGTCTTGTCTGTTTACCTCTCCAACCTACCTCCCCAAATATACCTACTTCCCCTACCCCACATACCACTCTCACCTGATTAAAAAAAAGGGGCAATCTTCTCCCACAAAAAAATGATGGCCCATACATAGCTTCCCATTTTGCACACATGTCCACTGGCCACATAAACTGAAATTTAATTGGCAGTACAACATACTTTGTTGTCCTCACCCCTCTCTCAAGGGTGGAAGGTTTCAAAATTTCATCCAAATTATTAGTATATGCACAGCTGTTGCTGTTAAAGAAATGGGCAGCTATGGACCTTCCCTACACCCATCCTGCACATCCCGAGCTGTTTTCCCTACTGTCTTTCCCTCTTTGTGTCCCTTTTTCACCACTTTCCTATTTCCCCATTTTCTTTACTTTCAAAGAAATTAGCATGGGGGTTAGCGGGAGTAAGCACTTTTAAGCAGTAGTTAGCGGGCTTGCGTGAGTATGAGCATGTGTGTGCTTAACTAAGTATTGCTAAGCATCGTGCAAACCCATGCAAACCCACTTACAACTGCTTAAAAGTGCTTTAGTCACTCTGCATATGAGGGGCCTTGTTCTGCTCAGCAGCAAGATAAAACACCACTGCCAGTCTCGAACCCCGGACACACTAGACTGCATGAAATACTACTAGGCCACGATAGATACACAGCAAGATGTTGCTGAAATATATATATCATGCATCAGAATGTGTGAATATAAAGGAAAGGTTGGAATGCCATAACACAAAACCTGTTCTGTGGAACTATACCAGCAGTTGTTGTGGAATTGCATTACATGACTGTGATAACAGAACCAGACATTCTAGCAGTAAATACTGTTACAGCAGCACTTCACAACCCCCACACAGTATCATAGCAGGACAATCCCCACACAAATGTACAAAATACTAGTGTGTTCAAGGTACAGCAAGGATGTGGGTAGGCATACTCATTACTGGAATTGTCCAGTTTCATGAGCATCCCTTGATAATGTCAACAAAATAAAAAGCACAAACACTGCAGAACTGAGTACATTAATATTCACAGTATAGATGTACCCAAGCAGTTCATGTGCCAAATGGAAACATCTCAATAACTACATATGTATGGCAGCTAACTGTAGATGTTGTAAAGAAACTCCATACGCCCATGTATCTTGCGTTAGCATTTCAAGGGGGGAGTACAATTCTACACTGTCAACTGTGTACTGGGAAAGGCAACATTCAGGTCTGAGTACAACATACAAATAACTGGCTACACCCTAAGCAACATTTAGAAGAAGTATACTAACCTTCTTACTTACACTACGGTCTCCACAGCAAACATGTATGGGCCCCACTTTGGAACGCTGAAAGACCTATGCCTACCTGACCTAGCAATTTATAGCACTGGGTTGCTATGACAGAGAATACTGCAATTACCACACAGCAGGCTGCATGCAAAATACCAATTGGTGGCCACCAATTGGTGCAGAGGCCATCACATGCACATGTGCAGATGCCTCTAAAAGCAGCCTGTACTTGCTGTCCACACATGCAATCATTTCATTGCAGCCATGGAGAGAAAGAGAGATAGAGAGAGAGAGAGCAATAAAGCAAGAAAGCCAGAAAGCAAGACAGAGAGACACAGACAGACAGACAGACACCAGCAAAAACAACAGCAACAGGAAAAAAAATCAAAAGAAAAAAACATATATAAAAATATTTTTTATTACTACACACACGGAAATTAATAATACAAACCCATACAAAGTAAAGGTATGTAACTGCTATGTATTTACTGGCATGCAGTAGATGTTTTTGAAGAGTACTCTACATACTTTGAATCATCCATATGTGGCAGTGGTACGTATCTATGCACAGATGCCCTGCATAACTACTGCCATGGAGAAATCAGTGTGTAGGTGTGTGCAGTGGGATATGACTATGATATATGTAGTTCAGCATTAAATGTCAAACATCTGATCCATGTTATCTCTGTTCTGTACAGTAGTGTGTACAATGCTTGTTTGGGGGAGTAGTGCATACAATTATATAAACAAGGATGTGACAGAATAACAAATGCATGATAGTCATATTAATGTGTAGCTTAGCATTGGCAACAGCTGTACCAGGCTAGTATGCTAATCTAGCATTTGCAGCTATATATACACCCTCTGATATTACTGTGTGCTCACATGTGGCACCTGTTCATGTTGCAGCAAGGCCCAGCAGGTCAACTGTGAGGTCCATGGAATTACAACAGTGTGGACCTTGTCTGTGTATGGCACACACATAAGGAGATATGTGTGTGTGTCAGATATATAAGCATCTGTACATGTGCAGAGAGCAAGGGACATACTGCAACTGTTTGTGAAGGGTGGACATATATATGTTGTTGAAGGTTGTTATGTGTATACTTCTATGTAGGTTGTAGTGTGTGGCAAACAAGACAGCATACAGTGCTGGTATATGACATGTGGTAGTTAAACGCTATGGTTATGAATTGTCAGGTTTGCAGTGTTGCAGCCAGTGAGGCCTGCTAAAGCTACATGTGCTAAGAACACCTTAAATGCATTCTGCACAACACTGTGCTATATTAGTACATAAAAGTATACCTCACAACCTTCGCATAATTGATATTCCCACCATGAAAGGTGGACCGTATATGTGCCTATATGGCTATCTATATATACACCAATGTGTGTTCATATTTAAGGTCTTATATACATATATATATATATATATATATATATATATATATATATATAAGAGAGAGACAGGGTCATATTTACTGTGACAGATGGCTGGTGACAAAGCCATGGACCCAAGCTCAATGTTGAAACTGCATTGGCATCCCTCCTGGCAAAACTCCATACCCATGAACTACCACATAGGTGGTGGTCTACTTAACGCTGAAAGTGTGATAAGAGACCATGTGACACAGGTGGACTGTAGTCTCCCCTTCGATAATCACAATGACACACTAGTCATGTAATCTGTCTACCTGCCACACCTCATCACAAAAGGTGTGTCATCCAGGGAAATATAGGTCAGTGTTCCCCTCAACTCATCGCACATAAAGCCCATTATAGAGGATAATGCCCCATGTGGTCTGTACCTCACAACACATCCACAGCAACTGGTAACGAGAAAGACATACCTCACAAAGATTAATACCAACCTCAAACAGATGCCCTATGCAGACTACCTCACAAACCCACAACTACACTGTGTCGCATACCGCCTAATCAGAGGTGACCTCTGCCTAACATACTAAGCTATGTGAAAACCAGAGCTGTTGGACATGCTGCATGTAAACAGATCACAATCTCTATGTGCTACATGCTCTAGGGACCAAAACCTTCTGACCACATCAAGCAGCACATGCTGGAGGGATAGATTTCCATCTCAGAGACATCCCATACTCTGTAACAAACCAACTATCCATAGCAAACAAAGCTCCTAATTAGCAGTCATCATAAATATTCATGAAGAATGTATGGGAGATAGTGAATACACCCAGGCAATCACCTCTCTGTCTCTGCTTGACAGGGCCACGTGAAATGCAATGACCTGTGTGTCAAAGGCCAGAGTAGCATATGGCTAGGCTTCTACAGGCCCTAGGGCCAATAGCCTCTTACCTACCTATGAAGTGATACACACCCACAAGTACTTGTTGCAATAATTGCTATGTGAGTTTGACTGAGTGTGATGGTGAATGTGTTTGTGAATGTGTCAGAGTTTGGTTTATGTGTGATAGCTTAGTGGTAAACTGTTTCTGTCATGGTATTATATGTCCTAGCTGTGATCCCAGCAAAAGATGTATCTACAATTGCTTGGCTGAAAAAGCAGTATGCCATACGTTCTGACATAGTCCCTTGTTGTGGACTGGGGTGCCCATTGTAGGCCAAAGCAGTACATGAATGCTTATTGAGTGTTACTGCTGGCAAACCCACCCCTGTATAAACTGTAGTACTACCTGAGGCTGTATGCCTAAACAGCACAGTATGGTGTACGTCCATATTGATTGGAACCACTGTTCTGTGTGTTCCCTGTAGTCCTCACAGATTACATACTTCAGGCATACGGTCTTGTACGTACTGACACACAGTACTGTAAGGTGCACAGGTAAATGTCACCTGTGTTGCCATACCTATGTATCTGATATGTATGTCTGATGTGTGTGTTTGTGTATGGCTGTACCATGGCCTCAGTCATATGTGTGTTACAGGATGTAGGTGCGTATCTAGCAACATGTATAGTGTAGTACAACAGTATGCCACCTATATTCATGAATGTACACATATGTTAGGCAGGGGTCTGCCATCAACGACTAGTGTGGTATACCGGTGATACTGTCACTGGACTTTACAATCATTGCAATGGATTACACTTTTCATGATGCATTAGCATGATATATACCTCCTGTGTCTAGGTTGTGCAGTGTGTCACATACAGTGTGCCATGTACTGTTGTATAGTATTACATAATGTTGTATGTTCGTTGCTGAGCAAAACATGGTTAGAGATATAGAGTGTGCCAGGCACTGTCAGGCAGTTGTGGGTTGAGTACTGACATGTGTTTTTGAAAGTGTGTATCCTCTGACAGCCAATAGGTTGCTATATATGGCAGTTAATTGATATCTGCACATAAGAAATGTACGTGTGCCTCATGACTTGCTCACACATATTGTTTCATTGTCTTCCATGGCTATGTCCCACCATCGTAATCCTGCCTATAGCATGGCAGAGGAAGAGGTAATAACATCCATCCTGATGCAGCAGTATGCCCTGCTGTTCTCCAGAACCAGCCAGGACCAGCATGAGAGGACTGCGCTGTGGAAAGAGCTTGTCCGTTGGGTAAATGACATAGGCATGCATAACCGGACATATGAGCAGGTACACCATCACTGCAGTGATTTAATAAGACATGTCTGCCAGCGTGCGTCTGATATCTGCAGACAGCAGCTTGCCACAGGTGGGGGGGTAGCCATCCACCCCCCTCACCAGAGTGGAGGAGCTGCTCCTGAGCCAGGTGGCTCCTGGCCAACAACAATCCCAACAACTAATGTGCATCATCATGGAGGCTGGAGTCACCCAGGAAGCTGAAATGGAGTGTGCAGGTAACATGACATAGCTGTAGACTGCTGTTACTTCAATTGTTAGAGCATGCTTATGTGAGATGTGTACTGTGTAGTTAGACAATGTGGTGCCTAGTGTTGTGCAATGGTAATAATTAGGAATGCAATCTGTATGCCTGTGACTGTCAACCGTTGTACTACTGTACGATTGCAAACATACTAGCAATGCAACACTTGTTGCCATGACAAAGTGTCTCATATCCTTGTAGGTCCCTCAGGTGTGACAGAAGGCAGCCGACTCATGCTGGTGAGTGTGTTCTATCTTTAATACTGCCAATTAAATGTGCATGTCATAGGTGAGGTGTAGGCCATCCACGCATAACACACATATGCATAATGCATGCTGTGCATGTTTGCTGTGTGACTATGCACATCCCAGTAATGTGAGTAGCTGCTTATAACACATACAAAATACAGAGCATTCCACACAATTCTGATAACACTGATGTGGACATTGGATAGCCAGAGACGACACACATGCACACAACATACACAACATTGTCATATGCAGTACACGTTAACATGCTACACATGGCGTAGTCAGACGCCCACTGTAAGGTCACACCACAGTATCCCACACTTCATCCACACAGCACACATAATATACCTGAGGGGTAGATGCCTCACATGTGTCTGTGCGACACACTTCGACACGTTACACATTCATGGTAGGCAATGCCCCCTATTGTGCACCTTACAAACCCATGTAACAACTGGCTGTGAAATGATGACTGTATCCATGGTACTGCATTTCTGGTACAGCATGGTATGTGACGGTGTGGCACACATTAGTAGCATTGTGTGGACACATGATGCTACATGATATTGGCTCAAGATAGTACACCCCATCCAGTTACAATGACCACAGTGCTACACATAGCATTACCTGCTATGCACCTCAGTGTTGTTTGTGTGCAAACATAGGCACCTATACTCAATATGCATAGCAATCACCATTTATACAAAGTGACACTTATATGTCTTGTAATGCTATTGAGTGTATAGGTCACATGACACACACTGTCTCTGTGTGATGTTTAATGTTGCAGTTGTGTTGTAGCATGCCATGTCATGTCTGGCACTGGCATGCCCACAATATGTCCTACACTCACCATAACCACTGTACAATGGACATGTTGAGCAATGGTATTACATCAGGTTAACATGCACCACTCATCCTGTGTGTATACATAGCATGCATGTGCTAATCATGTGTCCACAATTATCTGCTGAAGACACAGATGCTCTAATCAGAAATGGATATCTATGTGACACACAGATACACATCCAGCCATGGTATGTATACTTGTGAGAGATGGTGCACAGAACATTGCAGAGCTTATAATATTTGCACAGCGCTGTCATGTCCATGTACACAGTGCATTCCATGGTGAGGTCAATCACTGAACAACAACACACATGCATCAAAGACATGTATAGTGTTAATGGCAAGGGCTGTCAATACCCGCACTACATGCTGTTGTGAAACACTTGTCCTGCATGCTGACACGTGTGATTTAACTGTTTGCCTTGTGATACTGTACCCCACCCTCACCCACTATTGAGTATGTTCTGGACTGCTGGTGGTGTGTGTGTGTGTGTGTGTGTGTGTGTGTGTGTGTGTGTGTGTGTGTGTGTGTGTGTGTGTGTGTGTGTGTGTTTTAGTGCTGAGTGCATTTGTGTGCATGTGTGCATGTGTGCATGTGTTCATGTGTGCATGTGTGCATGTGTGCATGTGTTCATCTGTTCATGTGTTCATGTGTCTATGTGTTCATGTGTGCATGTGTCCATGTGTTCATGTGTTCATGTTCATGTGTTCACGTGTGCATGTGCGCATGTGTTCAGGTGTGCATGTGTGCATGTGTGCATGTGTTCATGTGTTCATGTGTTCATGTGTGCATGTGTCCATGTGTACATATGTTCATGTGTTCATGTGTGCATGTGTTCATGTGTTCATGTGTACATGTATGCATGTGTTCATGTGTGCATGTGTTCTTGTGTGCATGTGTGCTTGTGTGCATGTGTCCATGTGTCCATGTGTTCATGTGTTCATGTGTGCAAGTGTTCATGTGTTCATGTGTGCATGTGTTCATGTGTTCATGTGTGCATGTGTCCATGTGTGCATGTGTGCATGTGTGCTGACATCATGTACAGGACGTAAAGTGTGTTTCCTGTCTCCGTCTCACAGGTGCTGACCTTGGGCTGGTTCACTGCAGCAGCAAAACTGATGTCACTGAGCAAAACAGTGATACTGATGATAGGTGTGTTGAGGCACAGGCATGTTTGCCAGGGTCTGTCGTTGGTCCACCAATCGACAGTACACATCTGTCCACCCCATCCATGCATACAGTCATACTGCCAGTACATCATTTACCAATGCTCATAGCTGAGGGACAGCGTACAGCTGGCATTGGCCAGGACAGTGTGGTATCCATGGCACATGCATCCCAACACAGCAGCCATACGCAGATGTCTGGAAGGGTACCACATAGGCAAATGTCCAGGGGTTCTCGTAGGAGCACTGCTGCTCATCATGCTACTGGCAGATGTGTCACAGGTCTGACAACATCACACATGTGCCAGGCTGTCATGGAGGCACAGGCACGTATGGAACGGTACACCAGACAAGGACTAAGGGCACAGAGAGCACATACCACTGCTCTCATTGACAGTATCTGTGACCTAGCAGATGCCATCCGTCATTACACAGAGGTCACTGATAGACATTGGGGAGAGACATTAGATATCCTCCGCAATGTCATGTCCATGTGTCAGGACAGTGCAGGATGGTTGAGTCGTCGACGTGGACGTAAGCCAACAACATCAGCAGCTGGCAGTCACCGCAGATGTCCCTCAAGCCACAGCCATTCCCGTAGTGCCAGTACCAGCCCCAGCAATGTTGGTGGTGGGCTGTCCATGGAACGTCCTAGAAGATCACGTGCATGTGGCTCTGGACAGTCCAAGCAGTGACCTGTGTCCAGTGTACATCCATCCACCTCTGGTGATAGTACCCAGTCTGGCTTAGTACCTGATAGTGTCAGTAGCACCCCTGCCAGGCACAGGTACTGTATCCATGGCCAGAGATGGTGATCTGTGAAGCCTCGCAGGTACAGTCTGTGGCTGTCCCACTAATACCCATATATGGCAGCCACATGGTGCAACTGTGTGCATGCAGACACACACACATACTCCAGACACCTAGGGCTAACACATACCCACACACATTACATCAACATTGGCCCATTCCAGTATTCTTGCCCCCCCCCACACACACACACACACACACACACACACACACACACACACACACACACACACACACACACACACACACACACACCCACATATACATGTCGAATGGAAGGCTCACTGTAGGCCTCTGGCAAACCAACAACACATCCTGTGCATATGATGAAACCTGTGCCACCTCCTGTCATCTGTAACATCGATGCAGGAACAGACTACAATGGTGCTGATGTACAGGGTGTCTTTATAGCAGTAAAGCAATGTTAGCATGTTGTCAGCAGTACAATGTAATGATATGCTTGAAGGTGTAGCTGAGCAGGCATGATGCATTAATGCTATGATTGTCATTGTAGTGCTGTTTACACCAGTGTTGGTTCCAATTGTGTATTGTCCAGACGCGTGCCACTTGGCTGATGTGTGCAGTATTGGCAGCATGTGTTAGAGAGTGGACAGTATGTGTGGGATATGTGTAGCACAGATTTGCAGGTGTACAGTTGTGAACATGGTGGAGGTGCACTGTCTGCATGTACGTGCATAGTGGACACATGGCCAGGGTGACATGCTCTGTATTACACAGTAACACTCTATAGTTTCTATTGGTGGCCAGTATGCATTTTACTACACACATTTCGGAACCTGACTACACATGTGTGTATGACATGGCTTGACACTGTGCTGTGGGTGATACTTTTACTATCTGTCATTGTTTTGCATTCTGGTAGTATACATCACTTCCACAGCCTGACCATAACCAATCATTAGATGATGTCTTGCCAGCCGACACACAGATGTAGGACACACAGCTACATTTGGATCCTTCAGGTACTATACTACGCCAGTGACCACTGGTATTCACCTGCACCCATTACTGATACCACTCCTGTTTGGCATATAGCTCTCTTAGGTACAAGCAATCACAGTAGGGATATGTCCGTCCACATCTGGTAATGCATACTGTGGCCTATAATGCATTCTCCAGATGACACACACATCCTGCACAAGGGTATCATACAGACAGATGCCTGTTGTCAAACCCATGCTGGAAAGCTGTAAGCCAAACTAAGGATAGTCATCCACCTTTACGGAACATAATATCCTCACAGTACCACATAGGTAGTGGCCAACAACATGATGAACAGGTACCGATGTGTACTTGCAACCAAGTGTTACGTCATCTGTCTTTTGTTAATCACTTTTCCAAAGGTATGTTCAGATCCCTCGGTGGATCACATAAGCAATAAAGGGTCTGCATGCATATCCACAAAGGTTGTTCAACATCTGTTATGAACAGTCATCATTGACAGACTTTGATCCATTTGAACAGGTGTGACATATACCTCAGCCATACACCCTCACACACACATTCCAATAGTAACCGTAATGACTTTGTGTGACACAGATGACCTAGGCCAGGGATCACTGCAATGGCTGGGCTTGTCACAAGCATACAGATGTGACCTAAGGTCTGGGAAGCAGCAGCACAGTCTGGTAAGGATGACAGCTGTGTTCTTGGAGAAAGCAGGGTTCCCACACATGCAATCATTGAGGTAAAATGTTCATATATGTATTTGCCACACAGCTAGCTCACATGTGCAATGCATACTGATATGTCATACAGCAGTAAAAGCAAAACCCACAACACATTGACAGACAGTGTCACACACACTCACCATGTGTAGGATTCAAACCCCTACCTAATGACAATAGAGGAGTATGCATTAACACAACACACTATACACATTACTTTGAGTTTTGTTTTCCACAGGTGTATTTGTAGGATGGTGACATCATCAGACTTGACAAAGGTTAGTTTACCACTTTTGAGGTGTTTCACTACTCCCCTAAAAGTTTGCTCCTTCCCAATGAGACCACACACAGTTGTCCAATGCAGGATTCAAATCCCTACCTAATTACTTCATGAAACTAGAAAAGTACACATTAACATGACGCGCTATACACATTACTGGGAGTTCTTTTTTCCACAGGTGTATTTGTAGGATGGTGACATCCTCAGACTTGACAAAGGTTAGTATACCACTTTTGAGGTGTTTCAATACTCCCCTAAAAGGTTGCTCCTTCCCAAAGAGGCCACACACACAGCTGTGCAGTACAGAATTTAAACTCCTACCTAATGATACTAGAGAAGTAAGCATTAACATGATGCGCTATACACATTACTGGGAGTTCTTTTTTCCACAGGTGTATTTGTAGGATGGTGACATCCTCAGACTTGACAAAGGTTAGTATACCACTTTTGAGGTGTTTCACTATTCCCCTAAAAGGTTGCTCCTTTCCAAGGTGACCACACACGAACACACAAACTTGTCCAATGCAGGATTCAAACCGCTATCAAACTACTTCATGACACTAGAGAAGTATGCATTAACACAACACACTATACACATTATTGTGAGTTCTTTTTTCCACAGGTGTATTTGTAGGATGGTAACATCATCAGACTTGACAAAGGTTAGTTTACCACTTTTGAGGTGTTTTACTACTCTCCTAAAAGGTTGCTCCTTCCCACGGAAAACACGCACACGGTTGTTCAGTGCAGGATTCAACCCTCTACCTAATTACTTCATGATTCTAGAGGAGTATGCATTAACACAATGTGCTATATACATTACTAAGAGCTTGCTTTTCCACACGTGTATTTGTAGGATGGTGACATCATCAGACTTGACAAAGGATAGTTTACCACTTTTGAGGTGTTTTACTACTCTCCTAAAAGGTTGCTCCTTCCCACGGAAAACACACACACAGTTGTCCAGTGCAGGATTTAAACCCCTGCCTAATTACTTCATGATACTAGAGGAGTACGCATTAACACAATGCGCTATACACATTTCTGGAAATTGCCCTTTCCACAGGTATATTTGTAGGATGGTGACATCATCAGACTATATGACATGGGTTACATTAGGTGACATTAGATGGGCTACACTGAAGGAATGGCTAAACACTTTGGGCATTTGATCATCAAAGGTGAGTTTACTATCTACCTGTGTCCCCAGGGCCATAATGACTTTCTCCGTACATGCTGGTTTACCACCTATGTGGAAATTTGTGTGCACTCTGTTTTACCCTAAGGGGACGACCATGCATTCTTGGCCATTCAGCTTGAGGGCATAGTTTTGACACCAGGTATCTGTCCCTGGAAGACACTTCTGGAGGATGTCTGTGTCATCTGTACAGTTGATTATGGACCACAGTTACCATTCATCTGCAAACCCGTTCAATCATACACCTGCCATGCTTCCCTGTACCTCTGAGCAGTATCTACTGAACAGGTGGGGTCCCAGGACCAAGACCTGTGTGATGCCATTTGTGACTGGCTTAGAGTTGGACATGGTACCCGCAACTATGAACATGTGTGTTTGATCTGTGAGTCACTTTGCCACCCATCCTGTGACATAGCTGTTAATGTTCAAGCTGGTACACTTGTCCATGATGACAGAGTGGGGAATGGTATAGTAAGCCCTTAGTGAGGTCCAGGTGTGCTGTGTGGACTACTTTCACCTCATCTATGTTCATGGTAACTGTTTTAAATAACTCAACTAGGTTTGGGAGCCAGGCTCTGCCTTTAACAAGGCGAAGTTTTGTAGAGTCCAGTGTATGGAGCTCTTCACTGTCTTAGTGTATGGGTTCCATGACAATTAGCTCAATAGCTCTGTGGACCTGGCTGAGTAGACATGTTGGCCAATGGTTTCCAGGTTCTATTTTGGCACACGCTTTGTGGAGCTGGATGACTGTTAGTGTATGCCATTCTTTGGGTACACAGTATGTGGTACGGTTGAGTCTGGACAGTGAATGTAGATGAGTGTGTAGTCCCTCATGGGCCTAGTGTGAGACGCAGCCTGAGACAGCATACAGTCACATTGATGCTATGTTCTTAGCTTTGGTGAGGGCTGTCTTTACCTGCATGTCTATGACGTCTGGGTCTCTGCATCCTTCTGTGATGGACACAGGCCCTTTTGGGGGGGTGGGAGGAGTTTACACTGAACTTGTACTCCAGGATGTGGGCAATGAAAGTTGGTTTGGTGTATTTCATTCATTTTTTCAGTAGCTGACAGCATATTTGGAAGTTGACACCTACATGTATGGTATAGCGACCAAAGGCTTTGTGGCTGTTATTCTTACATTACTTGGCTATTTGTCATTAGAAACCCTCCTTGGATTATTTTATGAGCAGTCATTGTTTCTTCCTGATAATGATCAGTGATGCCTTTCCTTTAGTGAAGTTAGCTCTGTCATGTGTTCGTTTCCTCCTTCTCTTGTCTAGCTTATTTATGGGCAACAAACACCTGCTTGTTGTCCTATTTTTGGAGGAGTGCACCTTGGTTTTATTTCTGATGCCTCATTCCATGCATCCCTGTACATGCTCATAGGATGCACTTGTAAATGTTTCTGCAGATTGCATACCATTATCCTATAGCAAGAGTTCTTCAGAACTTTCCACTTTGGTCTTGGGAAGTGTGCAGTTTGCTTTTGCAGATGTCTTCACAGTGATTTCACTGACTGGGTGTGGGGGTGGGATGTGGATGTCCAGTGTGATTACTTCAGGATCTGATATTCCCAGTGAGGGGTTTATCTCTGTTGTGGAACACTGGTACCCCATGTTGGTGATGATCATGTCCAGTATGTTGTCACCTGTAGTGGGCATGCTGCCAGCTGTTCCAGGGTGTTGGAGTTTCTTAACTGTAGGACACATTTGGCAAATGATGTTGTATACGAGTAATTCATACACTCAATGTTTGGGTAGTTGTAATCTCCTCGTATAATGGTGTTTGATAGGACCTTTATATTTGCCATTGTTCTCCAGAATACTGTGTGAGGTTCTTGAGACAAGGTACATGATCTGTAGCTGGCTACAATCTGATGGGCAGCTTTGCCCAGTGTTAGTTGCACTTGCATGGTCTCCAAGGCCTCATGCTGTGCTAGTAACCTGAAGGTGTGGATATCCATAAGGTAACTGGCTACACCCCTTCCTTTTGTATTTCAGTCATGGTTTTGGGTCCAAAGGTCAAAGTGATTGTGAGTGTTTTGCGTGGATCATATCCAGCAGCTCTGTGTTTGACATAGCTTTGTATGTTAGGCAGTGAACACCTCTGAGTAGGTGATATGCAAGGGAGTACGGATGGGGCATTTTACAATGGTCTGTGTATGGCATGTATTTCAGGCCAATAATGCACTTTGTGAGGTATTGCTGCTGGCTTTCCAGTTTTTGTAGTTGTCTTGTGAGGTACATAGCAACAGTGGAGTTGTACTCTTTTATAGTTCTAGTGAGTGGTGAGCAGGGGGAGCACTGTCCTCTTTTATTTTGCATGAGACACATTTTGTGATGAGGTGTGCCACATAAGAGAGTTTCCTGACTACTGTGGGAATGTGCTTATCATAGTTGTATCCACTGTCCACCTGTGACCCAGGGTCTGTTGTCACACTTACAGTGTGAGGTATACTACTACCTATGTTATAGTTCTTGGCTGCAGAGATTTTAACAAAGGTTATGATAATGCACCTTTTGGCATTGAGCTACAGCACATGGCTTGGACAACAGCCATCTGTCTCAGTGAGGCCCTTTTGTATGATGTCCACATCTTTCCTGTTTACAATGATGGCTCCTAGTTTGCAGTCCTCTGGAAACTTCAGTAGCCACAGACCTTCCATGTTAATGTTTACTTCAGGGTAGTAGATACTACACAGCCTGGGAAGTTAGCCCCATGGCTTCTGTGATACTGGCTTTGGAGAGTGTTGTTTACCTGTGCAGCCATGATGACAGCAACTTTGCAGTCTTCCATTATAGAGAGGTGCTCTTTCATGGGTGAGAGAGGGGGTAGTGATCCTATCTGCCAGGATGTTGCCAGTATCTGTAGTCTCTGTACATTTAGTGCCATTGAGCTGTGACTCGGAACAGTTCTGAGTGTAACCATGACTTGAACCTGTCTGTTGGGCAGAGATCTCCTGCGTAGACAGTATGCAACAGAGTACATCTTGTGTTACATTCATTCTTGTTGCATGGGGCAACTATTTGAGGCCAGTAATCCTCTTGCTAAGGTACTTCATTGGTCTTTCTAGCTGATGAACGTGCCTAGTCAGATTCATTGCAGGTGTGTTGTGGTACTCTCTGACAAATCTGATGACTGCTGAGTAGTGGCAACCTCCTATGACCTGCATGCACAGACCTTGGCAGTTTGTGTGTACACATAGCAGGATTTTCAGACCACTTTGTGAATGTGTTTCTGCAAGTAGAGATGACTATACACATTTGTCCATGGATCCCTTATTATCACATCCGTATTTAGCCAAGTGTGTGAGCATGCCCAGTATGACCTTTCAGTATGTTCCTGCCTGACAGTTGTTTCATTTCTTTAAGTGTGTGAGCATGCTCAGTATGACCTTTCAGTGTGATGCTGAATGAAATCCATTACATTTGTTGGAGTGTGTGAGCACGCACAGTATACACATTTATACTATATGTGTATGGTAAATCAAGGTGTATTTTTACAGCAGGCCTCACCTTTGTGTCATAGAGCAACAGAGATCATGCTGTGCCTGCTGGGCTTCCATGAGACACTTTGCATAGACTTATCAATATTTCTACATTCAGGGGGGACAGCTATTCTTTGTACATTTCTACCTGTGGGCACACCGGATTGTTACTGTGGGTGTACATAGGATGTGGGTTTCAACTGACACTTATACACATTTGCTGTGCCTGCACTGCTATGTACAAGACACCATTACAGTCTGTACTGTTGCCTATCATACTGGCTTGGGGCATACTACTGTACTACAGATCTTAGCGTCCATTGTCATATATATTACCTTGCGACTTCATAGCCTGGACATCCCACATCACAACGCCTGGCCTGATGTTCTCTGTCTGCATAGGCGTGTGGGTAAGGTTACCCATTTGCCTCATTAGGGGCATGATACAGCATTGCTTTGTGTTTGCATTAGTGTACAATTGTCCTGCTGGGTCTGTGCCACTGTAATGCTATCATGGCTTAGTGGTTCAGTACTGTGACTATAGTGCATAGTATACTGGGTACAAGCTCTGTCACTGCTTTTTATTTTCATGCTGGTCAGACCAGACTGCTTAAGGAACAGTAAAGCAGTTATAAGCATGTTTAACTGACTTTGCTCAACTTTGCCCGACCTTGGCCAACATTGCACGAGCAATTTTGTTTACATATACTACATATTGGTGACAGCTGCTTAGCACTACTTTATATTGCTTAAAACATGGCAATCATGCCTCAGGTGGTGCTGCAGGGCTGCCTATGTCGGATGCACATACTGCACTCCCTATACATGTTTGGAAACAGGTAGTGTCAAGTTAGGCATCCCTTTTATTTTAAGTGCAAGTCAGAGAGAGGTATAATTTCCAGGGTTCCTACTGAGCCACTGTATGTGCTATGTGTTGCCTGTTTGCCAAGGCCAAGGCATACTGGGCATGCCTCCTTCTGCCTACTGGGGCAGGCTCAGGTTGTTCCTCCTCCGAGTCATGCTGTGCCTGTGCAGGCCTTGACAATGGTGGGGGGCTGTTTGGTCCTGCCCCATGCTGTTCCTGCTGCAGCTGTTTTCGCAGGATCATACTGTGTAGCATGGCACACACCATGACAATTTGGGTACATGTAGTTGGTGAGTACTGCAAGGCTCCACCAGATGTGTCCAGGCACTGGAACTGTGACTTGAGCATCCCAAACACACGCTCAATTACATTTTTGTTTCATATTTGTGCGTGTACCTCATTATGGAGTTCTTGTTCTGGTGTGTGTGCATTTCTGATGGGTGTCATCAGCCACGGCTCCAGTGCGTATCCAGCATTCCCCACTAGGTGACCGTCAGGGATGTCCCCATTGGCAATTATCTGGTACAGCTGTGTCAGATGCCAGATATGGGAATCGTGGTAGCTTCCAGGGCAGCCAGCACACACATTCAGTATTATGCCCTGGGTATCGCACATGACCTGGAAGTTGATGGAGTGGAAGCCCTTGCTGTTGATATAGGCCCTACCCCACTCACTGGCTGGTGCTATGATGTGGATGTGCATGCAGTCAATTGCACCCACTACCTCAGGGTATTCCGCTATTTGCTGGAAGAGACGCATATTGCTGGCCAATACCTCACGGGAATTGGGGAAATATACATGATCACTGACATGTGCTGACATGGCATTCAGGAACTGGTGCAGTACCCTGGATGCTGATGCCTGTGAAATCCCCATCATATCACCAGTTGGTCTCTGGAAGGTACCTGTTGCAAGTATTCTTAGGCCAACACATACCTTGGTTTCCACTGGAATGGGTTCCCCTCTGTTGGTTCTGTGTGTGAGGCGTGGCCTGCATTGCTCAAAAATTTGCTGCAGGAGCTCTCTCTCCACTCTATAGCACTCCACTATCTCCAGCTCATGTAGCCCCTGGTTGGCTACCCTGGGTCTGTACACTCTTCTCTGTCTCCTCACTGTGGGTTGCTCAGCAGCATTCACATTGGCACCACCCTCAGCACCTTGCACATGTCACCTTATAACAGCAATGGCAGTCCCTAACATTTTTATGTCTCAGTTTAAACTTTTTAAGTTTTTACTTCTTTTTGTTGTCTGCAGTGTTGCAGTGTTTCTGAGAAAACATGGGGGAATGTTGTTTGCAGACTTTTAAGTGCTGGGCTGGGCTAGTGTACTGCCTGTGTAATTGGCTGATTCTGATTGATTTCACCTGGCAGCTCTGCTATTTCTTCTTGGTTAGCTTCCTACCACTTCTTTTCCTTCCTTTTCCCTTTCTGTTTCCACAGGGGCAGCACTGCGCAAACAAGTGCAAACACACACACACACGCGCACACAGGCTTAGGCAGGTGCACATTCATGTATACTGGCTTAGACGGCCGAACACAGGTTTACACGGGCGCGCACCCACACACACAGGCTTAGACAGGCTTACACACGAGCACACACGTGCCCACAGTGTAAGCAGCTTTGCAAGAAACTTTAGTGATAGCCACGGCGTACACCTTCGGTTTCTGGGTTTCCATTTAGACAACTGTAGACACACCTCTCCTAGTCCTGAGTAACTCACAGCAAACACATGCCACTCTGCTCCAATAAGCTTACAGTCTTTTTGATACATACCCCCTCATGATGTCACCCATCTTCTACTCTGTTCCTCCCCTTATCCTACTCTTACACTCTAGGGACATGGTTCACATAGCAGGAAATATTGGGATTCACTATCCTTATCCTCATTTGCATAGGATTGCCTACTAATGCTTGGTTACATCTCTCACACTGAGCTTCCCCCCTTAGCAACCACTACTCAGTGACCATGTTGTCTTCAGGCTGCCATTCACTTGCATGGCAGATGAATATTTTGAATTAAATCATATTTGTGGCTTTTAAATTCTTGATTTTGTGATTTTTTTAGTGCGATGCACGTTTATGGTACTGCGCTACACTTAAACATCAGAGATCGAGGAAAAAAAATATTTTTATTATTTTGCAACACATAAAAATGCCACTGGCCATATATTTGGCCATTGGCATGCTTCCACAACTGGATGCACCCTTTATTTGGAGCTGTTATGGCTCAGTTATGCTATTTGCAGAATGGCACTCAGTTGCCAACCGAGTACATTTCTGCAAATAACACTACTCTTACTCGGACAGGTTAGTGTTTCCTGGATCGCAAATTTACCTCATTTGCATAGCTTTCAGCAGCAAATGAGGTAATTTGCATAAACTAACCCTGTCCGTGCAAGAGTCATCTTAGGAGCACTCTTACACTCCCCTGCCGGCTGTTCCTGGATCGATCGGCAGACATGTTGGCTGCATGGAATCTTACTCTACTCTTAGACTCCGTGCAATCCTTCATGAATCTGGCCCTTAGTGTTTGTGCTGGCCGTGTATTCCAAAGATTTCTGAATACAGCTAGGGAAAGTAGCCTACACAGAAACAAAAGCAAGTAAAAGCTCTTACATTTGTGCAGAACTGCCTTAACATGTAACAACACACATATTCTGACCTAATTACACAGGGTGGATACTAGAAAATCAGAGTAACAATCATAATAATGTCATTTTAAGTGCCATGACATAAATGCAGCTTCACTCCCCCACCCCCAAATGAAGACTATATCTGTAAGTGATGCAGGCTGCTAAAGAGTGCAAACCTCCATGAAACAGAGAATTATACTGTAATGTAACCATATGCAGGATATAGCTGATGGATTACAGTATTCCTCTGTTACAATATTGGGCTCTTGTGCAGTTTCCCTGCCTACGTGGTTACTAACCATGTAGATTCTGGGCTGTCAGCATGGTGAACATGTAAATGAGGTTAAAGCTTATTAGAATTGTTGAATCTCAAAAAAAAGAGTAAATGTGTATAGATGCTCACTTTGTGTAGGCACTTCCGCAGTGTTCATGTTGAATGATTGGCAACAGTGAATTCTGACATCAGGGGTGTGTGTCAGGTTACACTTTCAGAAGTGAACAATTAGGGCTGTGAAGGGTGAAAGTGCATATAAGTAGTCACAGTTCCTAAGTTCTGTGTCATCTTCCTTATCTGTTTGTTAAAATCTGTGGTCTTGGCCAGTTTAACTTTAACTCTGTGCTCTCTGCTGTCCTCAACTCAGAGCCAGAGTCAATTGAGGGGAATCCATCCCAGTGGAAACAAAGGTATGTGTAGCCCTTAAAATATTAGCTACTGGTACCTTTCAACGACCAACTGGGGACATGATGGGTATGTCACAGGCGTGAGCTTCCAGGATCTTTCACCAATTTCTGCATGTTATGCTCATACATGTCAATGAGCACATATTTTTCTCCATATTTCAGAAGAAAGGGCCAGCAAAATGGAACTGTTTTACTATGTAGCTCACTACCCTGAATTACTAGGTGCCAAAGATTGAAGTCATGCACATATTAAGGCACCACCTGGTGAGCAGGGTAGAATTCACATTAGCTGCATGGGATACCACTCCATCAACTGCCAAGTCATAAGTAATGCCTGGGGAATTATCTTGAATGTATGTGCTGGCCACCCTGGCAGTCATCAGGACTCCCATATCTGGTACACATCACAGCTGTACCAGATGTTTGCAAGGGGGGACATCTCACAGGGCCATTTACTGGGGAATGCTGGCTATGTCCTGGAAACGTGGCTGATGACAGCCATCATAAGTGCACACACACCCAGGGAAGAAAGCCATAATGAGGCACATGCTCAAACTAGAAACATCATAGAGCATATGCTTGGGCTTCTGAAGTCACAGTTTCAGTGCCTAGATATATTCAATGCAGCCCTGCAGTATAATCCATGCACACATATACAATCATTTACAGTATGTGCTATGCTTAACAATCTGATCCTGTGGAAACAGCTATAGCAGGATCAGCAAGATGAATTGACATACATCTCCCCACCAATGTCTAGGTAACCACAACCACAGTCAGAGAAGGACTCAGTGGAGAAACTCCCACCTGTTTTCCTTTTAGGCAAACATAGGCATGCTTAGTATGCTTTTGCTTTGGCTAAGAGACAATGCATAAAACATTCACTGACCACCTAATGATCTAATACCTTTCTTCTACTCACATACATATAGTAAAATTGTTGCCGGGCAACTCACACAAAATCTCTCCTTGTATTGGCTGCGTACTGATTGCATCAGATAGAATCAGCCCTTAACTAAAGGTGTGTCAACTGCAGGGGTGGCTTGTGCTATTGGGCTGCAGGACTACAACACCCCCACAGCTGTACATAAGATAGAAAAAATAAAAACAACAAATAAAAAATAAATAAAACAACAAACACGATTCTCGGAATTCACGTATGTGCACTTGCGGCGTTTCCTGAGTCTGGACTGCTGCTGAACCAGTCTGGAGCATGCACTCAGAATCCGAACTGCTGGTGAGACAGTCTGGATTAGGAAGACAGCCTGCAACAGCAAAGACGCCAGAAGTCTATGCATAGACTGGAAGGGGATTGGACTGCAATGTCTGCAGGCTGGATAGGAGCTTGCTCCTCTTGCAGGCTTTCTAGTGCTGATGAACTCAGGTATGATACTTAAAAGCTTGGACAGACTTTCTAGTGCTGATGGATGGACTTTTGAAGCAGGAATAGTGCTCTGATGGAATGTATACTCATATATCCAAAAAGCACAATAAAGTTCCAGTAAGCAGTCACGATCAGAAATTAGATATCCTTTTATTCAAACACATAAAAGAACTACTGGTTTAGCGCTTTCATCTACGCGATCGTAGACTTCATCAGAACACTAATTTCACATTACATTGACCTATATATACAGAAATAACCGCCAAAATCATACAATTAACTAATTAAATATACTTATTGGCTAAACAGGCAAAGGAAATTAAACAGATTATTGATAATAACTGGAATATTATTACCAGTGATGATAGTATTAATGATAAATTGGGACTGAGGCCATCTTATGTATACAAAACTGATTATAACCTTAAGAGAATACTTGAAACAAGGTCCAAGGTCCAATATAACTAACAAAGAAATACACTCAGGTAAGGGTGGAACCACCAAATGTGGACACTGTAATCAGTGTTATAGTATTATAGACAAGGAGAGTGTAATACTTGATAATATTTTAAGAAGTAAGATCAATTTTAGCAAAGGGAATTGCCAATCACAGCATCTGATATACTTAGCAATATGTTCTTCCTGTCATTATTTTTATGTGGGTAAAACGGACAGGAGATTAAAAGATAGAATATATGACCATTTGTATTGCATCCGTAAAAAAGATACCAATAATGCCTTGTACAGGCATTTAAATAGTAGTTCAGGATGTGTTGTTTTTTTGTTTGGTATTTTGGAAGTGGTGAAACAGAACCCTAGGGGGGTGATGTTAAGGCATTTGTCTCAGAGAAGGAAATTAAATGGCAAATTAGGTTAAACGCAGCAACACCCCCAGGATTAAATGACTGCATACCCACTAAACCCCTTTTAAGAAATTAATTTTTAAGAAATCAATGTTTACTATATATTTTTAAGCAAATATCATAAGCACCATACATTAAAATATATGTAGAATATAAATATAAAAAACATGTTATGAATTTAAGCATTAATAAATTATAATTGTGGTTTTAAGGAATAGGAACCTATTTTTGTGGTTTTTAGTTAAAGTGTGTTAATATATGTTAGTATACTATGTTTATATATTAATTTAAAAATATGTGCAATAGTTAATGTTTATGAATGAATGAAGTTGTTTTTAGTATTTTTTACAACACATAATGTAACATATGTTAGTGTTATATTTGATATAACTAACTAGCAAATAAGGGATTAGTTTTTTTAGGAATATATGAATGTATCTTAAGAAATATCTGTGGCTTTAAGCCAATAAGTATATTTAATTAGTTAATTGTATGATTTTGGCGGTTATTTCTGTATATATAGGTCAATGTAATGTGAAATTAGTGTTCTGATGAAGTCTACGATCGCGTAGATGAAAGCGCTAAACCAGTAGTTCTTTTATGTGTTTGAATAAAAGGATATCTAATTTTGGATTGTGACTGCTTACTGGAACTTTATTGTGCTTTTTGGATATATGGTTTGTTGCGAGTTCCAGTTTTGGAATGTATACTCAGATAGAATAGTGCTCTAATGGAATGTATACTCAGGTAGGATATTTAACAACATGTGTGTGTTCTAGTGCTGATGGACAGACTTTTGAAGCAGGAATAGTGCTCTGATGGAATATATACTCAGGTAGAATAGTGCTCTGATGGACTGTATACTCAGGTAGGATACTTAGCAGTGTGTGTGTGTGTGTGTGTGTGTGTGTGTGTGTGTGTGTGTGTGTGTGTGTGTGTGTGTGTGTGTGTGTGTGTGTGTGTGTGTGAAATGCTCCAGTTAAATATACCTGGTGGCTAGAGAGAAGTCAGGAAATATCCCTGGTGGCTAAACTCAAATCTTGTACCTTGGGAGCAGGTAACAAGAGCTTGAATTTCCTACCAACCACCACTTGTGAAGTTTTTGCCTCATATATTTGTTCTGTTCTGTTCCTCATAAAATCTGTGGTTTTCTGGATTTTGAATTCACTAAATAATGACAGGCATTTGAATGTCAAACTTCATATTCTTCAGAAAGTACATGATAGCACAAAACCTTTTATTCTAGCAATTTTCTGTATAAGATCGATATTTGAAATTTGTCCCTATTTTTGGGGCTGTATTCCCTCATTATTGGATATGTCCAGGATTTTTATGCTAAGAGGTTGACAGCTATGGTAAGAACTGAATTCACTGAATATGTTTTGGGGGCTGTATTCCTCCATTATTGGCTTTGTCTAGGTGTTTTGCACTAAGAGTTTGAGAATTGTATTCACTAAATGATAGCCATTTAAGTTTCAGTCTACGTGTCTTTCAAGAAACAGCTGATTTGGCATAGTGGCATGTTGTTCTGATTGTAGTGCACAGGGTCCTGAGTTCAAGACTTGGCAGTGAAATGCATGGTGATAACACAGCATTTTATTCTAGCAACTTTCCAAGATTAAACAAGCAATGTTTAAAATGTGTCCCTAGTTTTGGGGCTTTTGTCTCCCCCCCCAAATAAATTTTGGCTTTTTCCAGATTTTTGTGCTTCAAAGTTGAGAGATACAGTTGAGTCTCGAGTGAATTTTACAAGGAGCTGAGCTCTTGAAGAGAAGTTTAGTGCTGCTTATGCTTAGTCTGCTTGCATTGGTAATAGCACAACAGGTAGTGTTCTTACTTTTGATGCAGAAGGCTGTGGGTTCTACTCCCACAGTATATAGAGGCACTGCTAATACAGTACTGTGTTGTACTTTTAAAGGGTGGTGGATGCTGCTGTCCTGAGAATGTTTTCCTTGGTGGAGATACCCAGTAACGATGAACCGGTTATCAATTTGCTATCCATTCCCTATTGTAATATTACTAGCTTATCATTTTTTTTAATGTAACACAGGCAATTTATTCCTCAAGGTCAACATGCACTTTATTTGCAGATTAAACAATTAAATATAAAGTTTTTTTTTTGCTAGCAGCAACCTCTTCATTAGTTACAGATCTCTTTAATGGGGAATTATTTATATGACTTTTACTTCTGCAGACATTGTGCATATTTACTGTTACTGGTGGAGTGTAGAAAACTGAGTAGACTTTTATGATGGAAATGTTCTGAATTGGGTAGTTTTGTCATTATTGGTGCATGCATTTTTGTTTCAATGTTTACTGGAAAAATGTTCAAAACAATAAATGTAAAATGCCTTCTAACAACTTTACTGCATTATACAAGGAATATAATTTAATACAGTCAGGAAGGTGTATCAAAGAACACATGTATGTTCCCTGTGCAAGGGGACTATGATTTGAAAACAGCCCAAAGTTAATCTTTATCTGAAACTGGCCAGATATATTATCTTTGAAATGATGTTTCAATGAATGTGAGTTTCAAGGGCAGAGACATTTTAATGCTAAGTCTATTTTCATTGTGAGACTCCATTGCTTTGTTTAGCAGATGTCTATTAGTGTTTGTGCTGTAAAATGTAAAATAAAACTTTTAAATGAAATCCAAATCATTGTAGAAGTAAACCAGTATGTACATTACAGTGTTTATGGTAAATGGGACTAAATAGCCAAGTAATGGGACATTGGAATAGCTGCAGGGGGAGGTCCCATTTGACCATGATTTTGTGAGGGGGGGAATGGCAGCAAACTCAGACAGCCCTGGCTGAGCTATACCTCTTAACTCTCCAGATGTTTGCAGAATTAATACATTTTTGCTTCTTATTTTTGGTTTGTTCCTCATAAAATTTGTGGTTTTCTGTCAAATCATTTAGGAATGAAGTCACTAAATAATGACAGACATTGAATTTCAGACTTCATACTCTTCAGAAAAATGCATGCTAAAGTAAGACCTGTCATTCTGTCAACTGTCTAAGCTTATGCAAGAGCAATTTTTAGTACTGTTTGTATGTTCCCCCAAAATATTTGGGCTTGTCCAGATTTTCTGCATTAAGAGGTTGAGAGGTACGAGCAAATAAATCACTTTATAGAATTAGGTATATCTAAACCTCACAGCTGTCCCCAATTTTGGCTCAAAATATTGTTCTTCCCCTAATCCCTCCGCAAAATGGCAAATTTGGAAGAAAATGTGGAGAGTTTACAATTAATAAATAATTGTAATGATCAGAGTTATAGATTACTTTTAATTTCTGAAATGTATGTAGATTGTCTTATTTTGTCAACTGCTCAAGTTAGCAGTACTAATATTAAAAAAAATGTCCCTTCTTTTACAGGTTCCCAGCTGTATTGTGTGGCTAATTTATATTTTTGCATCACATTTTTGGTCCGTTTTTCTCAAAATTGTGTTTTTCTGGCAAATTAGTGGAAAATCATTAAAGATTGAAGTTAGAAAATAATGACAGACATTTGAGTTTTAGATTTTATAACCTTCAAAAATTCATACTAATGCAAGACCTACTATTGTCTTTTTATGTTTATAACAGTAATATTTAAAAAGTTTCCTTAGTTTTGGGCCTTTGTCCCACTTCTATTTATGGCTTTTTCCAGATTTCTTGCTCTGAGGCTGGGAAGTATGACTAATGTGTCAGGGCCATCACTGTCAGCCAGAGACATCTCAAATTGTGACATACTTGTTGCACCACACTCCCCCAAGCAGTGACTCTGGATGTGTCCAAGCAAGGCAAGGAGCAGTTATGCAGTGTAAGTGTGCAGAGTATACCCCATCCAAGGTAGGCACAAGTACTACAGTGGCTTTTCATCTGTCCTTGATTTTGCAGAATGTTCTGGTTTTCTGTCATATTTTTATTCTGTTGATTTATGCTTCTTCTTATTCAGAAAATGTATGTTGTTACAGTGTCTACTGCTCTGTGTTTAAGTAGCAATGCTTTAATGACCATTAGGTAAGCTTGTCTGAGACTGTAAGATGCAAGTAAGCTTTAATAAGCATACTGTTAAAGAATTACCAACATTGAAAGCCTTTTTGTTGTTGCCATGCAGAGAATATTTACATACCTAGATAGCGTATAAGCCTTACGTTTTGAAATGCATATGACAGTACTTGTAATAAAAGGCAGGATTACAGTATTTTCAGAAGCTCATTACATTTGTTGGGGACTTGCAGTCATGTTTGTAGGCTTTACCTGTAAACTAAACAGAATGCCAATCTATCGTGTGATCCATAACCTGTGCAGTAATCCTTTAAGCAATTTATTGTGAGCTTGTTTCTTGTTTGCTGTTCATTTTTTACTTAGATCATGTCTTCCCCATGAAACAAGTAAATAGTTGTTGTCAGGCAGCAGGTCTTTTTTGGATAAGAAACATTTTTACAAGTGGGGGCATCACAAAGATTGCTGTTTTCAGCATGTTACTTAGTACTTTTATAAAGCTGAATATAAATTATAATTAGAACTGCAGTGCAAGGAGAAGTGGTTTGAATTGAGTGCTGTTTGCTTTTTTATACTTGATTTTGACTGGCATTCCAATAATGTATTTAAAAAGTAATTCATATTTTCATGCCTTACAACCTTTTTGTTTCCATCTAGATATTAAGTAAGCTGTCATGTAGCCAATGCATTGAAATATTTATTTTCTACTACATTTCATTTTGTCTTGATTGGACTCTCATAATGATGGTTTGGCACCTAGGGCAGCGTATTTAATTAAACTCCCAGTTTATGTGGTTTTGCGCATAGCTCCACCCCTATCTATTTGGCCACACCCATTCCTGTTGGCCACACACAATCAGCTGTCTCCTGTAGCACCCCTTTGATTTGAAGTCACCAGCTGCTACTGGTCAACTGCTGCATTTGCAAGATAAGTCCTAAACCTAAAGTATATTCTTTAATAATATTATGGCATATCCTTTTAGTTTCTAACTTGGTACAGTAAACAAGTAAATAGTGGTGGATTTGTAAAGAAAGTACCTTAACATGCAACACTAAACACTTATTTCACTTATATCTGCCCTTTAGTAATTAGTAGGCCTCAGGTATGAATGATTCACACAGTCATACCTCTGAAGAATTCTGATGTTTCCTGCATGGCCTTAGTTTAGCACCATGCCTTTGTACCGGTAAATGTTTAAAGACAGAAGTTAGAAAGTGATGATACACATTGCAGTTTCATACTTCAGACTTGTTTGTGTAATAACAGTAACTGAGCTTTGCCCCTCCCCCAAAAAAAGAGGAGTGTACCCTTGTTCCTGCCATAACAGTAACTCAACTATGTTAGCCCCCAAAAAATAGTATATGCATGTTTGTGCCATCCAACCCGGACTGCATATAATTTTATTCCCATGTAATATCCTCTCTCATAAGTTAAAGCCAATGATATAGAATGGCTTACACAATGCATGTTTTGCATAACTGCTCAATTATCAAGCAACACAGAAAGATAACACAGAGGTGTATATTTGCAAGCATAATTATGACAAGTTGTGTGATCACTAACTGCTCTATGTTCAGATATTGTAAAGATAATTAAATGCACAAATCATAGCTGATAGTTTGATAGCATAGTACATTCTGATGCAGTTGGTTGTGTGAAGGATGACTTAATTTCATTAATGCAAAGAGGACTAAGGCATCCCCCTGTTTTCTGAAACTGTATTTGTGTGAGGGCTCAAATCTTGACATATGTAGAAATTTGTGATTTGTACTATCAAGTTTTATTGTGATTTTACAGATTTTGCATATGTGTTCCTTAGTTTTAGTATCTTTTCCTCTTTGTCTTGTTTTAATTCCAGTTTTGCATGATGTACCACTTTCTAAAAAATGTTTGGCTAAGCTTATTTGTTTATTATTTATTTATTTATTTTACATTTGTTGACCAGGAGTGTCTGACTGAACTAAAGTCCTTTTTCAGCAGAGGACCAGGGAGAAAAGCTCCATCAAATGCCAAAAAAATCTATACTTAACAGTAAAGAATTTACTAGAAGTTACAAGTTATAAACAGAGCTTGACAAAAATCATAGAAAATACAATAAACAGATGGATGAGCAACAGAAAAATTATAGTAAGTAAATAATTTGTATATTAAATACAAAAGCTAATCTCAGTTTGAGTAAACACTGTATAGCAATAGTTTGGGGGGTTGCATAAGAAAATTAGCTAATGTATGGTTCAGAAGGCTAAGTATGAGGAAGGATTAGAAGGTTTCATAGTAAAACATAGGATGCAAGTTTTTCAAGGCTGCTAGCTGTGCATGCTGATTTTTGTGAGATTAAGTGAAAGAGTAGTGTATGGATATGTGGAGTTCAGGGAGGGTGTATACATTGGCAGATCCAGTGTTTTTAAGGTAGTATTTAGTGGCTAATTTGAATTGTTTGGGGTGGGTTAGGTTCTTTTTTTCGAGTGGAAGTTTGTTCCATGCAATAAACGGTTGGTAGATATATAATTTGCATCCTGTCCTGGATTTTGATTTCTGGACATTTAATAGGTCATGGGAAGCACTTTGGACATGTCTGGTAGGGGAATAGTGGGAGATGAGGGTTGATAGAGTTGGGAAAAATTCAGGCTGATCTTCTTTAAGTGAAGTGTACCATTGCAGAAATAAGGCAAAAACAGATTACCTTGAAAGCAGACACCCAGTAATAGAAAATTGATACATTCACTTAATGCTCTTAGCTATTGCAAAAAGCCATCCTAGAGTACAGTTGGGACCAGGGTATAGTAGCAAACATTAGCAATATACCTCACATTTGCAAACTGCTTCTCTGAGTGTAAGCAGGCCTATCTTGCATGTGTGTACACTTTGTTAAGCATTGCGCAAATTAGTTGCTCGTTGCACTATGGAATTGTATATATGATATCTTATTATTGGCATTTATTGTCCAGTTCCTTTGTATGACATAAAACTACATGTTGAAACATTGCAAACTAAGGGCACAATAAAACTATATGTCACATATTTACAATACATCCATTTGTTTCCCCCAAAACAACCCCAAACAAGCTACAACCCTTGGGTTTTATTACTTTTTCCACACTTTTATCAGCCACAATACAAAGTGTTATACATAATGTTGTGTGCTCACTCATGGACAGGGCCACTTGGTGGTGCTCACAGCCTTAATCTGCAAAACCCAAACAGCCAATTATACTCAGTAATGGTACTTGTGTTGTTATGCAGCTAAGCTTCCAAACAGACTACTGCTTTTAGGCTACTAGCCTCAGATGACACTATGAAGCAATATACCTCTGCAGGCCTCCCAACCTCTTGTCTTGCACACGGTCTGTCAATGTCATCTACTATAAGTTCCCCTGCAGAGCTGTTAGCATCAGACTTGTGCTGTGGTGCATGCATTAAGTACTGTGTTTTGTAGCTTATGTACTTAGATCAGTAGGGGTCTTATTCTCACTGCAGTGAACTGGGTGTGTGACTTGCACAGTTACCTCTCCAGTGGTATGAATTTCCAAATTTCGAGACTTGCACAAGCCTACACATCCATTTCATGCAGGCCTCCCAACCTGTTGTCTCCCACATGGCCTGCTGATGTCCTCTACTGTAAGTTCAATTGCAGTCCTGACAAAATCAGACTTGTGCCATGACATGTGCATTAAGTACTGTGGTCTGTACTCTGTGTACTTAGGTAGGGGTTCTGTTCTCACTGCAGTCAAATGGTGTGTGTGTGTGTGTGTGTGTGTGTGTGTGTGTGTGTGTGTGTGTGTGTGTGTGTGTGTGTGTGTGTGTGTATGTGTGTGTGCGTGTGTGTGTGTGTGTGTATCTGTGAGCTGTTGCTGGACTTTACAGTGAGCCTTTTTCAGCAGCCTGTAGGACACTGTTATCTTGTCCTCAACAGACACCACTGATATCATCTATAAAGTGTTGTTTGACACACTCCAAGTTGGACTTGAGCCATGGCACTTACATTAAGTGCTTTGTTTTGCAGTGTGTGTGTACTTAGATAAGTAGGGTTATAGTCTCACTGCAGCCAAATGGGGGAAGGTGTGTGTGTGTGTGTGTGTGTGTGTGTGTGTGTGTGTGTGTGTGTGTGTGTGTGTGTGTGTGTGTGTGTGTGTGTGTGTGTGTGTGTGTGTGTGTGTGTGTGTGTGTGTGTGTGTGTGTGTGTATAAGCTGTTGCTGAACTTTATAGTGAGCCTTTTAAAGAAGCCTGAAAGACAATGTTATCTTGCCCTCAGCTGACACTGCTGATGTCATCATCTATGAAGTGTTGTCTGACGCACTCCAAATCGGACTTAAGCTGCAGCACTTGCATTAAGTACTGTGTTCTGTAGAGTGTGTACTTAGGTAGGGGGTTTATTCTCACTGCAGTCAAATGGGACGGAGTTGGTGTGGTGTGTATATTTGAGCTATTGTTGGACTTTACAATGAGCCTTTTATGACAGCTTGTGGGACACTGTTATTTTGTCCTAGGCATACATACGTATGTCATTACTAGGTTATACAGTAATCAAAAAAAGTTGCTGTCTACAAATACAAAAGTGAGAACTCAGAACTGAAAAACCACCCTTTTCAGTCTAAACAAACAAATAAGCCAACTTGTGCAATGTTTCACCCCAACCATTATTTTCTCTTTTGTTTTTTTTTCTCTCCCCCACATAACAGTGGGTGAGGCATGGCCCATGAAATCCACCTGCCCTCACTCCACTGGCTATGGCACCAAGGCCAAGCACATCTGAGCCACAACCTGATAACACCACTTGTGCTACCCCTGCAATACCTGGCCACTCAGGTACGCCTGCCCTAGAAGATAGACCTTGAGTTCCCTCCAGGAGCAGTGGCAGAGGGGGTGATTTTATCACCTGAGAAGAATTGCCAGGGATGTTGCATAGGATTGTGTGCCACAGTGTGTGTCATTGTTCTGAATAACACAAGGAGAGGCAGATGTCAGACACTGTAGCCATTGTCACAGTGAGGTGACAATGATGACAGTCCAGTGGGTGAGGGCTCAGTACTTATTGTCACCCAACTTGACATCCATGGGTTTATGAGGTCCATACCCTTAATCCAACCATGGTGTTCACCACCCTCTTGTGTTCTTAACCATCCCTGTGTCTTGTCTTGTATGCCCTGTCTGTCAGCAATTGCTTCTTTACTTTACTATCTTACCTGCCTCAGACATACCTGTGTCATTTCCCCAACATTCCCCTCTCTCCAAAAAAAGAAAAAAAATGGGCACCTGTCCCCCCAAAAAAATGTCCCATACATAGCTTTTCATGTCACAGATATGTCTACTTGACATGCTTGGTTTGGTCCAATTGACTATACATCATGATTACATTGCTATTGTCTCTCTGTCTCTGGAGGGAACAGTCCAAATTCAGCTAATCTTCTGTACATATGATCAGTTTTTCAGGGCACATTCTTAATGTTTGTGTCTTTCGGCTTTTCCCGGTTAGGGGTCGCCACAGCGGAACTTCGGTCCGCTAATGATTGGTAGTGGATTTTTACGTACCGCACATTCTTAATATACATCATATATTCACAATACATACATGTGCTGTCCACCCCCCCCCCAGCAATATAACCCCAGGGGCTCTGTATTTTTTACATGCATATATCAACCACACTACAAAGTGTAATATATAATGTCATGTGCTCCCTCATGGACAGGGCCAGTCAGTGGTGTTAACAACCTTCCTTTGCTAAAAATCTATCATCTAACTATGCTCATAAAGGTATTTGTGTTTTTACACAATTAGGTTTTGACATACCTAGGACACACTCTACAGTTAGGCTATAGGCTTCATATGAACTTATGAGTCTGTGTGCCTATGCAGGCATCACAACCTGCTGTCCCCCACATGGCCTGTTGATGTCATCTACCAAAGGTTCACCTGCAGCCATGTAAAAGTCTTACTTGTGCTGTGGAACTTGTGTAAAGTACTGAGTTCTATAGTCGGTACACTTACATAGCAGAGTCCTGTTCTCACTGCAGTCAACTGTTTGTGTGACAGATGTTATCTAACATTACAAAGATCCTTTTACATAAGCATGTAGGACACTGTTATCACCATATGGTCAAAAGACAATGCCGATGTAATCAGCTATATCAGATTATTGCAAATACAACCATTCCACCAGGCCAGGATCAGGCATGGCCTGGAGCCCAGGCAGATGTCACCTTAGTTGCATAGGACGTTACTAGGTAGATGACTGGTGACAGGTATGCTTTGGGGTATGTTTGCTGGGGACAGGAGGGGATACATTTTGCCTCAAACTGTCTGGTAGCAGGATGGCAATGTCCTCAGGGTCAGTCTGAGTGGTATCATCCACTACTAGTTGAGCACAAAGCTGGGCCTTCACTTTTAGATTTATGACATAGATAAAGAATGCCTCCAGATTATCTTTAGCTAGGGATGCTATTTTAAGCTTTTATGTGGCTTTAGAAGACTTTTCAAAATAGCTAATTTACGTGATCAAACTGTGGAGGGTATTCTTCCTCTGTTGTGTCAGTTCCGTCTTGTTCTTATTACTTTCTTCCACTTGTATAACCTATGTATGCTTGATGCCCACCAAGGTGGCTTTTTTTCTGTGAAGAACTTGTTTTGATCCATTCACGTGTAGATGACTTTATACATTTGTATAGCTGTTTATACAGGCTGTTTGTGTACACCTAGATATAGCATATATTGCTGACAGTGGTAGCAGGGGGTTTACAAACCTTTATGGCATCAGTTAGGAGCCTATAGTTTGCCTTGAATAAATATTTCATCCTTTCTGCTCTTCAAGGGTGTCACATATGATTGTGAAAGTGAACGAGACTGAATTGTGAGCTGACCTAACCAGGGGGGGCCAACACACAGGGGTTAGTGTAGAAAACCATGGTGTTTGTCAGTACTAAGCCTAGCACATTCAAGCCTGTTATGGGAATGCAGCCTATCTGTTACATGGCTTGGGTATTAACAAAGTCCAGGAACCTTAGGGTGAGTGTATTTGTGCACATATATGACTACAAATCAATGAAAGGATGGTTGAAATCACACATGACCAAGGTGTTTGGCTGTCTAGTGAGTGACTCAATGAGGTCCAAGTAAGCAGGATGGTCCTTGTGGTTCATGGTGAGGGACCCGTAACTATCAATGATATGGAGGGGGTTTTGCATACAGTTAGTTGGGCTTGGAGTAGTGCTACAGAGTCCTACTCTTTCACCAGCTTTGCAGTGTATTTGTTTGTAATAAAGATGTATACACCTTCTGCTTTGGTTCTTTCATGCTCGTTTTAATGTGTGAACATGTAGAAGCATTGTACCCTTGCATGGCCAGGATGCTGTCTGCAGCCTTGAACCATGTCTGTGTGACTACATAGACATGGGAGTTTTCCAAGGTAAGGAGTTCTTCCAGTGAGTGCAGTTTCTGATTTACACTGCTTTCATTAAGCTGCATAACCTTCAGTTTGCCTGTGGTGGATTCTTTTATGTTGGGAATATAGCTTTTCTGATATTGCCTAAAAACGCCGCAATGGGAGAGGCAAGCACCTTCTTATAGTACAGTGAGATACATCTCCAGTCATTCACATGTAACATGGACTATGACAGTCATAATGGTACTTACTGTTGAGAAACTTGAGTCGTGCGTGATCTGATAGACCCAGGCACCTGACAGACAACTGATTCTGACCTTCTCCTTGTCCAGCTTGGTGAGGGGGACATATGTGTGGCTCACTATGGAGTTGCATATGAGGAAGACATTTGTTTTTGAAGAGTTTTGCCTGAGAGGTTCACTGTCTGAGACACTGGTGTGTGTCTTATTATGTGTAATGGATTATGTTGGATCTCCACTGTGTGCACTAGGTTTGTGCTTTGGAGAAGTTCAAGTCTTTAGTTAGGTTTCTAGTGAGCACCTCTGCATATGTGGATTTATGTCTTATGAGCTTATGTGCAGCAGGTGAATTGCATGTGCTGACAATATGGTTTAAATCTGGTTTGTTGTTATGTAAGAGAACTGATTCCAAATTCATAGTATAGATACAGCTCTCACATGTTGCATTAGTTTGTTTTAGCAGTAACTGGTTATCAGTGCACATGAGACAATTGCTCTGTTGCTTCAGGATGCCCATGTAAACCAGGCTGCCTGGAGACATGTGGGAGGCTGTACATCCATTATGGAGGGTATATACTGCATTAACTAGCGGGGAGTGGGCTAGATGGACCAGGTTTTGGTGTAAGACTAACTAAATGTGTCTATTCAATATAGGGCTAGTAAAGGTTACAAACATTTGTTAGTGTTTCACAATGCACAACTGAGCTGCTCACAGGACAGCAGTGCAAGCTCTGAGCATCTATAATAAACTGAGTGCAAGTACCCCAAAACACAATGCTGGAATACAAGCAAAGTGAAACTAGGTAAAACAAGGGAAAGGCCAACCGTGAGCCTTATTCCAGAAATCTCCAATTCAGATGGGTTCTTGGCTGCACAGTTCTTCCAGAAGAGTGCAGGGGGGGGGGCTTCTTAATATGAGATGGTAGTTTTACTGCTCCAGTGATGCCAAACAGTCTAGATTCAGCAAGCCTGAATCAAGCCTATGCTGCAAAATGCAGAAATACTAGAAACCCAAATTACAGAAAAATCACAATCACAACAGAAGAACAAACATTTTAAATATAGTAGCAATCCAGTAGAATATTCCAACAAGAGTGTAAACAGTAAACTTTCCTAGTATGAAATAAGTGGTCTGGAACACAAGTGCTTAAACCAGAACTAAGACACTTTCAAAATAACAAACACAATAAGCCTTCAACCAGCTTATTAGGCTGTAGGCTATCCTCCCTTGCCACAAGAGTCTACACAACAGACCGTCCTAATGTAAAATAACTGGTTCTGAGGCCAGGTGCTTCAACCATAACAAAGATACTTTAGAACAACAGCCATAAAAAGCATTCAACCAGTAAATGCCTAGCTCAGAAGGGCAGACGCTACCCTCTCCTCCCACCAGACTGTAAACTGCAAACTTTCATAATGTGCAACAACTGGCCTGAAGCCCAAGTGCTTAAACAAAAAGTAATAGGCTTAGATTAACAGTTACAATGTAATGCAATACCAGACAGATGACAGTGACATGTCTTTTTATCTACCCATATACATCATGTCATGATTAGTAGGCCCTGTGTTATCTTGATGAGAAAGCCCTGTGGTCTATCCAGCTGCTGCATGTGTCTGGTGAGGTTCCTGCAAAAGATAGTGGTATACTGTATTACTTTTCTGATGAGTCTGACTGCATTGTTGTCATACAATCACAAGATCTGCATGTGATGGTGTGTCTTATGATGTGCACCATACGTATGTACTGGAAAACATTAAAGAGAAAGTTATAAAGTAATGACACACATTGCAGTTCCTGACTTCACAACCATTACAAGAGAATACACTAGAAAGTACTGACATGATGATGCTATTCACTTTATCATTTGTCAAGGCAAATATAACTGGCAGGTACAATTATCAATTCAGCAACACAAATGCAGATATACTGGGCACTAATGTTGCTATGCACCCTGTGCATCAGACACAAAGCTGTTGTATCCCTGAATCCAAAAGAGATAAAATGGGGATATAACACAGTTATCACCATTTGCACAGGGTGCCAGGGATGGGGTGAAGGAGGCCTATGCTGACAAAAAATGTTGGTGAGTGTGTGTGTGTGATAGAGAAAAGGAACCAGGCAGGGTGTGTGTCTGTAGGGGTCTGCCATGTGAAAGTGGTGTGCGAGAGTCTGCATGAACACAGCCAAGTTTAGTACTAGCTCTATGATTTGGTATGTTGGACAGGTGTGAGCTGTGCATAGTAGAGGTGGCAGTTCATCACTTTCACCCGCATCCACAGGAACGGGCTCTGCCAGGAGTTGCACTTGTACCTCCACACCCAAGGTCAGATGGAGTGCTGCTACCTGAGCATGACCAATTCCTGCTGGATGTTCTCCCATCATGGGAATGAACAAGGCCATGACTGCATGGCCTGTCACATCTGAATGTGGACATCACACTCACAAATGGATCAACGGAAGTACTGCCACTACGGGGAAGTGATCAGGAATGGCCACGTTGGCTGCCTGTCATCAGATATTGTGGTTGACATATGCCCATGAGAATGTCATTCCCCTCTCAGAAGATGTTCTGTTAAAGACACTGCTCATTCCATGACAGACACTCCCCAACTCCAATGTGTCATTCATCTGATTCAGGGAATCAATGACACGGTGGAGGCAGTCAGGCATGCCAGATTGTGCCATATCCACAACCCTGAACCTTTGCCTGGAGCAACTTTGTGATCATGCCTGTGTCTCCCTGATGGCCCTAAACATACATTGAGTGATATGGAAAAGACACCTGCAGCAGGTAGAGGAGGGACAGCAGCCCCCCTCCAAGCACCCCAATCAGCTCTCCTGCTTAGCACCTCACCAGCACTTTGGCTATGGTTACGGCCAAACACAACAAGTACTGAAGCCACAGTAGCCACACTTCTCTGCACAATGTCATCACCCTCCACCTGTCCTATATCTGTGGGCTCAGTGGACTGGGTAGACACAGGCCTACTGGCTGTGTCCGGGGAAAAAGAAGGGAGTGGCTGGATGTCAACCTCTGTGTCAGAGTTAACCTGTGCACCTCCAGCCATGACTTAGTTTTGCCACCATCATCGTCAGTGTCTGATGAGACACTGACATCAGGTGGCACAGGGCCCACACTCTCACTGTAATGATCACCTGTGATAAAAATGGAGAAACACAGGCATACATTAATACCTGCACTACTATCATGAAATATATGGTAAACAACTAATAGTGCTACCACTGTTACAGACAGTACAGCAATTCACACAACAAGCCTAAAATGACACATTATATTTTTAGAGATTGATGTGCAATACTGAAATAACTGAATTTGACTTACCACCTCTAGGAGGCCTATGTTGCTGGATTACTGACAGTCCTGAAAGACATTTAGCAAGAGGTAAGACCACCAGCATTAAATTTGCCAGTAAGACAGAGGGTACTATATATACTCCTCTCAATCTGCATGACATGTTACTTTAACAAGAATCTGGCTGACAACTCCAAATTGAGCTTATCACTGTACTAATATTCCAACCCCCCAAAAAAAAACACAAGTGACACAGAAGTAACTTTTATTTCAATTATTTTACTACATGACAGTATTGAATTGGTCATATAACAAAGCCTACATGGAAGCTCTTCCTGGGACTGAGAAGGAGTTACACTCACATCAAAGACTAATTGTGGGCCACTTTGCTGTGAATTATCCTGTGCCTGAAGATTCATTAGGAATTCCTCATTTGAGGTGAAAGGTGGTTCTGCAGCAGGCCCACCCCGGTTAACATCTGGTCTTGGGCAATAGCAGCTGCACACCTCCATGCAGATGTGAGCATGTCAATGGCCCTGTAGTACACCTGTTCATAAGTACTGCAGTGGCCGCCCATGGCATTTATGTTAGCAATGATTTGCTGCCATATCCTCAGCCTCTCTGGCATATTGGGATGACCCCCTCCAAGAAGAAAAGGGTGATGTTGATGTATCAAGTCCACTATTATTGTGCTTTCTGCCTCACTGAAGGGGGGGGGGGTCTGCACCTCAATGACATTTTTGGTCTTAAAACACAAGATACTGATAATACATATAACTATCACATAACTACAAAGTAACTGTTACCAGATAAAACAGTTAAGGTAGGCAGTCAGTAGTACCCACTGAAAAACATACATACAAAATATGTGAAATACTAATGACAGGCAGGATGGAAATCAAGGAGAGTAGCAAGGGTAACACATTTTTGTATGTGCCACAGCAGTAACTCAACTGTGCCACCCCTTCATATGAGCAGTCCATCCCAGTTTGTGAAATAAAATTAACTTCTCTTTGCTTCCCCACCTACTAAAGAACAGGCACATGAACCATTTTTCTAATAAAACACATTGGAAATGCAAAACATGCATTCAAAGGACCTGTTCCTGAAACATTTGTACATATGTATCACACAGCTTTCTATTTTCATGTGATTTCAATCATCTGTACCTCTAAAATGGTTTGACAAACTTGGCCATGCCATCAGAAGACTTCTAACTAATGCATACAGATAACTGTGTAAAAGGCTTTGCTTCATATTATTCTTTAAAATATTCTAGCATATGCATTATGTAGGTAAAAACATGACAGCATATTTGCTGGAGTCCATTACTCCTCTGTAAATATAGCTTGGGAAATAATTTGCTTTGCTGAATATGTAGCAAGTATCGTCACCATCAGGTTGGCTAACTACACATTTCCCTTTTTATAATGGAGTAGCTTATTAAAGAACTGCATCTGTCTAGACTGTATTTCAGGGATGCTAATTACAGCATAAACATCATCGACCAATCTGGTGGAGTTATTTAAGAAGCTATAAAGCAACCATTTAGACTCCATGTTGTTTTTTTCTTTTGATTTCAAAAGTAGTGGAGTACAGACACAGAAAGTCTGCACAGACAGAATGTTAGGAGCTGCTGCTGCTGCTTAACTCCATTTATACTTGCTACAGGCTGTAGGCTACTGTTGCTACTAATAGGCCTAGGCTGACACAAAGAAGAATTTTCAGGCCACATTTTACTTATCATAACATACATGACATGGACATTGTAGAGTTCTACAGGGTACACAGAGACACAATACAGGAACCTTGCAATATCTGCTGGCCTCAACTCAGAGTCACAGCCTTTATCTTCCATGTATTGGCTGTGTAGTTCTTGCATTACAGTCAGTCTTGATCTAGCACTGTGTCAACTGCTGCATTTACAAGGTAAGTCCTGAACATGTATTATATTGTGTAATAATATTATGGCATGCCCTTGCATTTCATCACTTGATACAGTAAGCAAGTTAAATGTTTGAGTTTTGTACAGAAATGAATGTCACATGTGACAGCAGAGACTTACTTGACTTGTATGTGTCCATTAGCAAGTAGTAGGCCTCAGGCCTAAGGCTTCAAAGATTCTCACATGGATGCCTCCCCAAAGTAATGATGATCCCTGCATGCCCTCAATTTACCAACATATGTTTGAAATGGGAAATCATAAAAGAGAAGTTTAAAAGTAATGAGACACATAGCAGCTTCTGGCTTCACCTCTTTCACAAGATCAGACTGGCAGGATGCAAAATAAGGAGAGTAACAAGAGCAACATGGCCTTGTTTGTGCCATAACAGTAGCTCAGCCTGGCTCCACCCCAGTGAAAGAATATTATACCCTTGCATGTTCTATAGCTGTATATTTGCAAGGAATAATCATAGCAGGTTGTGTAATGAATAAGTGAACTACATCCAAATATATTACATAGAGTACATTTACTAATAACAGGGCATGCTTTGATATCAGTGTACATTCTGTTGCACTTGTTTGTGTGAGGAATTACATAATGTATTTACTGCAAAGGTGCTTGGGCACAAAGATGGGTAAGTCCCTCCCACCTGTTTTGTAGCAGTGCATTGCAGTGACTGTTGGGATCCAGACCTATGTAGTCATATCTCATGTGTACTAATAGTTTCTGCATTGTATGTCATAGATTGATTTTCCACATTTTAACTAATTCTCCATGTTTTATACTTTTTTCTTTCTTTTTTTTTTTTTTTTTGTGGAGGTGCTGTTTGTGCTTAGCACAAATGACTTTGGCTATGCGCGCTTCATTTGCACATAGAGCAGCACTGCACAAACTGGATGAATGGGCCACCCAGGATCCAGACAGCCAGAAACATATACCAGAAACATTCAATTAATACTATTGTCCATCACACAAACACATTTCCTGATAGCAGTCAGTGTCGCACACCATGTTTGCGCAATGGTAAGAGATGCACAACACTTTAAATGTTGCAAAACCAGTAGGTGCACATCCTAGTAAGACCGATACCTACAACTGGTGAGAAAGCATCATTCTATATTGATCTTGATATGTGATAGGCAGGGCTAGCATTTCTGGAGAGGTTTTGAAATTCAGTGCTCAAAGATGAGTTGTACAGGAGTCCAAAATGTCTGTTGGACTCCTAATCAATGAGCATGCACCCAGGCTGTTGCAGAGGGACTATTGTGGCTCAGATTATAAGGCAGAGACATGGAATAGTTTGGCCTGGGCTCTGATCAGTATTGCCTGTATCTCCCACACAGGTTAACAATGTAGGAACCACTACATAGACCTCAGGATGAGGAAGACGGATAACCTTGACCACTGGATCAAGGAATGTAGGACTGGAGGCACCCAACAAATGTGCGAGTATCATTTACAGTAACAACATGTCAGTATTAAAAGCTGGATATAGTCAGCATTGGTGTGCTCACTGGTTTTCCATTGTTTTCTGTTTTTTCCACAGCTATCACAAGAGCAGGTACTGAATGTGCGAACCTGTGCCACTAGATTGGCACAAATGTGAGAAGCATGTGCTATGCATGCATCCCAACAGTGGGTTATTTTAGCATTAAAGGTTATAACGCATTTTTGTGTTACTTATACAGTCATGTCAAAATGAGCATTCATTTCTTAACTGCAATAGGGAAGTATGCATGCATTACTCCGGAGGGGAAAACAACAGTTCATTATTACAAAGTAGTCATAGGTTGTGCCTCCAAAATCCACCCTTCCTAAATATACAATACTGTTAAGGTTTCATCAGTATTAGAATGCAACATCAGACCTGTAAAGCAGTGTCACCACTGGCTTGCTGTAAACTGTAATCAGTTTATTTGGACCATGCAAATGTGCAATGTATACATACATCAAGGATTGCTTTCTGCAATCTGTAGTACATTGTGCATCTGTTAGGAGCTGGGTAGTCTTAACAGTAAACAAAAGTATTTGCTAGGAGTTTGTAGTGTTAAAAGTAAATGTAACAGTGTAGAATATGTATGTGTGTTGTACCTTTAAGAAGCATTTCCAAGGGCAGCATGTGCATGTAAGTAGCCAGCATGTGCTAGCTTCAGTGCCATTTTAAGAGTGCAGCCAGAGAGTGAATATGTATGAGAGAAATAGTCACTCTCTTCATAAATTTAACTAAGTTAAAGTTATTTGCCTCAGTTGTAGGGTGTTTGTAAATCAGCCAAACACACCACACAAACCAAGTAAAAATGAAGCGACCAAGCCAGAGGCCACTCCAAATACGTTTATTAAACAATTTCATTTCGTAATAGAAACTTCATCAGAATACAATAAAAAATGGCCAAACACCCTTAGTCACCTGTTGCCAGGTGATAGGTGGATAGTTCCCCCCTTCTTAAAGATACAGCCATTGTTATTAAAAACAGCAAGACATAAAACTCAAAGAACAGTTATAAAATCACACAAAAGTATAAACCACACAACTAATAATAGCAAAAAAACTTTGTAAACAATACATTGCATTTCCTTTAAATATATAATTCTGATTTTAGTCTAAGTATGGAGCCTATACAGATGGCATTATTGTGCCCTGGATACTTGGCTGCATAGCTTCTGAGTTGCCATTTCAATTCTTTTAGCTCTAAATAATCGTTGAGTGCCCCCCCTTTCTCCTAAATATACTTGGTCAATGATGACAAACTTAAAAGAGTGTTCCCCGTGTGTTGAAATATGAAGGGCTAAAGCATTTTTTGTGTCCCTCTTACAAATATCATAACAATGTTCATATATACAGCTTCTAAACGTGTTGATAGTTTTCCCTATGTAAAAATAGGGACAGTCAATAAATAGGGCTAAATAAACAACTGCTCTACTTTGACAGTTTTATTTTTTTTACCAGTCTATGTTTACCATAGTAGGGAATGACAACTTCACTGCTTTCTAATACATATTTGTATTGTGCACAGTACCTGCATTTAGACATTTTCCCTGACAAGCTGGTTAATTTTGTTCTTTCCAACATATTTTTTATGCTTGCATCTTTCCTATATACAATACGTGGATAAGTCCCCACCAATTTTGAATGTTCCTGATCTATACCAAATATGATCCAATTTCTTTTGATAATGTCGCTTATTACTGAAAATTGTTTATTGTAAGTTAGAACTAATGCTTTCTTGAATTCTGATCCTGTAACTCCTTCTCTGTTACTATTTCTAAACGGAGTCCTGTGAGCTCTTCCTAGGAGAGGAAAAAAGTGTCCGGTATTTCTTTTTGATATCACTTTCTGAAAAATCATGTCAAGGAAGTTTTCTGGATAGCCTCTCATAAGTAACGTTTTTTTTAATTGTCGAATTTGTGTCAGAAATTCATTAAAATTAGTAACCATCCTGGCCAAACTGACACCTTGCCCTTTGACAAGTGACTATTTTTGATGGTGGGGATGCCAACTATTGTTGTGCAATAATGTGTTGGAATAAGTGGGTTTTCTGTATATGGTGGAATTAAACTGACCATTTACCCTTTCTTTAATAACAGTGATATCCAAAAAGTTAATGAAGTTTTTCCCTATATTAATAGTGAATTCCAAAAAATCCATGCTATCATTCAGATATACAAATAATCTATCAAGGTCTTCTTTAGTGCCTTTCCAAAAAATAATGATGTTATCTAGGTATTGTCTATAAAAACACCAATATGCAGAAAAAGGTGTGTTGAAAATGTGTTCCATTTCCCAATGTGCCGATACAATATTGACAAAAATGGGGTCACAAGCTGCCCAAATGGCCACCCCTCTACACTGCTTGAAAAGTTGCTGTTCAAAGGTAATGATGTTGTTCTCAAGGGCTAACTTCATCAATGTCCTGATCATGAGGATACAATTGTGTCTTAAGGTACTATGTTGGCAAACATGGGAATAAAGCCATTCAATTACTGTAGTATGGAGTATAGCAGAGAAAAGGTCTCTGATATCAATAGTGACCAATAATAACTCTTCTGTGTACATCCCATTAGATATCTTACTTAGAAAGTCCCAAGAGTCTTTTAAGATCCATGGGTGTACCTTGAAAATATCTTTTATTTCTTGATCAATAAACATGACTATTGTGAAGGTCTTGGAGGCCTTAGCATCAACAATGGGTCTAAGAGGGGGGTCTCCTAGGTCTTTGTGAATGTTTGGCACTCCAAAGATGGTTGGAGTTCTAGGGTTTTTCACTATAAAGAAATTATACTCAGGAAGGCTGATCTGGTCATTTAGAACTAACTCTTCAAGTGTCACATCAATTTTCTTGTAAGTTATATTTTTCTCATTGACACTAATTTCACTAAATGTGTCAGTATACAACATAATGAATATCCTGTTATTATAGTCATTAGAGTTCATAATTACCAGCCCGCCACCCTTATCGGGTTTCATAACTCTCATATATCATGGTTGTTACAAATATTTCTTAGCATAGTGATTTTGTCATTGGTCAGATTACTGATATTATTGAACCCAATGTCCTTGTTACAAAACATATTTCTAATATCAAATTCACACATTTTTTTCAGAAATATGTACTGCTGGATACAAAGCAGGGTTAAAGATACTGGGTTTATGACATGAATTGTCATCGATTGTGATACCAGTAGATTGTTTAAAATAGAAATCAAAATTTAACTTCCTTGTAAATAATTTTAAATTGATTTAAACTTCATCTTCCTTGCATTTCTAGCAGGCACATATGATAACCCTTTTCAAATAAATCAGCCATTGAATCCTGAAATATTTCATTGCTGTAATTACACAATTTAAAGTCTCCACAGGCTTTCTACAAAATGACTAAATTGCCAGTTAACACATTAGTTTGCTCTCATTGTTGTAAATTCTGCCTCTCCCCCTCCCTCTCCCTCTCATCATCAGTTGATAACTGTAATTGTTGTAATAACCTTCCCCTCTCTGGTTCTTCCGTCTCTCGAACCTCCTCAGAGGCGGGTATTCTAAAGGGTCAGAAAAATCATCAACCCCTTCACTCACTTGATCATGGTCAAGCTGTTGACCAAAAGAATGGAATTGTCCAGTTCGTTGTTGCCCCAGGGGGTGGGGGGTAGGCTTTCCCTGAGTCATAATCTTGTTTGTCTCTAATTAATTTTTTATCCTTTACTCTGTTTGAGGTCTGTAATTACTTTGTCAACCTTTTCAAAAATAAAAAAATTATCTTGCTTTTTGTTTTCAAATAATAAACCTGATTGAACATTATGGTCAAGTCTGTTGATACATTCCAATAACTCAGTCATTTTTCTATCATTGTCCCTAATAAAACATTCAAGTAATTCGCAGTCATGTTTGTTGAAAAGCTGTAACAGTTCAGTATGTAATGTGGAATCTCTTACGAGTGCAGATGGGTATTTCTACATTCTTAGTCCTTTAAGGATCCATCTGTTCTTAATACATTCCCTCAGATAGTTGTTTTCAAGTTGGTATTTTTGATACAGCATGATGTTGTCTTCCAGCAATCTTAACTGGTCGTTCAGTGATCCAAAATTGTTACTAGAGGCGTCCGATACCATCCGCCATTCCTTTTCACCTTCCAACCACTCCAAAAAGGTGTTGCTACCATTGTTACATGCTCCACCCCTCACATTGACATTGTTCATTGCTGTATGTGTCTGTTGAGAACCCGGTTGACTAAGCCCTGGTGAACATTGCTTTTATGCAGGTGTGATACCACTAAACACACCCTCCTGCTCTCTCGAATCTAGTCCAAACTGTACCGGATACTCACTGTTAAACCCCCTGCTCTGCTGAGCCTGTTGTGTTAGTTGTTCAACCAACATTGTTAAGTTGCCAACAGAACAGCTCAAGTCATTAAATGAATCGGCCAAAGTCTGTAAAGTGGGTGAATCTTCAGCTTCAGTCCCCCCCATAAACAACTGTAAATCAGCCAAACACTCCACACAGACCAAGTGAAAATAAAGCAAAAAAGCCAGAGGTCCATTCCAAACATGTTTATTAAGCACTTTCATTTTGTAATAGAAACTTTATCAGAATACAATAAAAAATGGACAAACACCATTAAATAGTTACCTGTTGCCAGGTGATAGGTGGATAATTCCTCCCTTCTTAAAGATACAGACATTGTTATTAAAAACAGCAAGACTTAAAGCTCAAAACACACTAATAATAGAAAAAAAACTTTGCAAACAATACATTGCATTTCCTGTAAATATAAAATTCTGATTTTAGTCTGTTTAAGTTTAAGTATGGAGCCTAGAGAGATGGCATTATTGAGCCCTGGATACTTGGCTGCATAGCTTCTGAGGTTTCTATTACAAAATGAAAGCGGTTAATAAACATGTTTCGAGTTGACCTCTAGCTCAGTCACTTCATTTTTACCTAGTGTGTTTGTACATAATAAATCTGCTAGAGCAAAACCCACGCATGTTCATTTACTTCATCCTGACTGGACGAATGACATGGTGTCAGAACTGGGATTCCAGAGGCTGCTTTTCAGAGATACAAAGTGCAGAATCTGCTGAGAAAGTAAAATAAATGAAACAACAGCAAAAAAGGACCAAAAACAAGCTAAAAGTAATGAAAACTTGCATGAACAATTGTTTTATTAAAAAAGATAAAATGGAGCATTACAAGGGCATAGAACACCTTATGAAGCAAACAAATAGCACATAAATGTTTATTATGCAAATGAAAACCATAAAAAGTTTATTCATTAAGCAATATGTTTAAAAGTAAGACATTTGATAAAACGATTATTGGAAAAGTACATAAGAGGTTCAGAGTTGCATCGGAATTGAAAACAAGCATGTTTAGAATAAAACAAGCACAAGAAAAGAGATTTAATAGGCAAAACGAGTATAATAAAGGGCAAAAAAGGGCATAGTAAGTGTAAATAAAGCAAGGCAACTGCATGTTTTCAGCAAATTACAATGGTGTGGCACAAAATGTTATTTCACATTGATTAATGGTTTGAATAGCATGACAAGAGTTATTCAAAGTATCGCAAATTGTGTAAAAGTGCTTATAGTGTGTGTTTATTACTGTGCATTTATTCGGAAGAGTTTATTGTGTGCAAAGTGCAACTATTTCATGAAGTGCAGTCAAAATATAGCCATTTTGGAAATTTTCTTGTGGTGGGTGTGTCTACTTGCTAAGGACCACCATTACAGATTGTTTCTTGCACTGTAAGGAGTTATTTAGCAAAGTACAGCCATTTTGAAAGTGTTACAGTGTGCTGTGTACTATTTATTCACACAGTGCTGTTACTTTGAAATGTTTCTTACTCTGATAAGAGGTGGTTTTTTGAAATACAATAATTTCAAGAGTGTTCTTGTGCCACAGAGACTTATTTTGCTAAGTGCTTCACAAAGCATTTCGCAGAGTTTAATTACTCAGAGGCTTATTGTGTTATTGGGAATAGTTACAATTACTGGCATAAATTTCTGGCATATATATATGCATATGTGTATGTTCATGCAGTTACAAGAGAACTTGGATTACATGGTGTTTTACTGTAGTTTGCCAGCATGGCAGACATATTTCAAAAACCATCACCACTTGTTTTTGATAAGAATATTGCAGAGAACTGGAGAATATTTGCACAAGGGTGCGATGTTTTCTTACAAGCAGTTTACTCAGATAAAGATTCATGCACCAGGGCATTCATTTTGCTAAACCTAGCTGGGTCGGAGGCCATTGATCAAGAATGTTCATTTGTGTATGCACCAGCAGTGTATGAAGGTGAAAATTATCATATTGTTGTATAGGCTGAATCAAGGGAAGATCCTGAGTGCTTGAAGCATACATTTACAGAAATGTACAACTCCCAGACCAATGTTACATTAAAGAGGCATTTGTTTAACACAAGAGACCAAATGCCAGGAGAAGCATTTGCAACTTATATTAGTGACTTGAGAAACAAAGCTAAAACCTGCATGTTTGGTGATTTAAAAGATGAGCTCATAAAGGACAGGCTCGTGTTTGGTATTAATAGTGCTGCTGTGAGAAAGATTTTGCTTCATGATGGAGACTTATCGTTGAGCAAAGCTACTGAGATTTAACAGATCCATGAAGTTACAGAAAGGCACACAAGTATGCTTACAAGTGACAAGAGCATGGTTTCAGCAGGCTCCAAAGCAAATGTAGACAGCATTCAGCATGTGGCAAGCAGAAACAGGATTAAGCACATGCCAGCTGCAGCCCCTCTGGGAGTGGCAGGAAGACCACATGGTTTTCTAGTAAGTTCTAAGACTAGTTCAGTTAAAGGAGCAAGCTCAGTGCAGAACAAAAGCTGCTCAGTACAGCATAAGAGTGAGTCAGCAAAACAAAGGTCAAGCTTTATTGTTAACTGTCACAATTGTGGTGCCAACCATGAGTCTAAGACAGAAAAGTGCTTAACGTTCTGTCAGTAATCTCACAGCTGTAAAAAATTGAATCATTTTCAAAGTTTTTGCAAGTCAAGTAAACCTCATTCAATTGCAAAGACAGGTCACTCAAAAAAGCAAGTAGATCATATAGAGATCTTATAGGTTCATAGGTTCATCGGTAGGTACTAGGCTATCTGCCCGAAGGCATTTATAAGCCTAGCCTGGAATGTGTTGGCTTTTGCCACCCCCTTAGATTAGTTCCCTGTGCCTTTGTCCAGCAGAGCCATTGAAGTGATCCCTGGGGTAAACTTTCTGTTTCCCATCCACTCGTCAAGGTTTCCCTTGAAGAGGGTTAGCGAAGAGCTCTGCCTAATGTAGATTGGAATCTTGCTCCAGAGCATGGGAAGTCACTGGGAAAGGAATTTCTCCTTCCAGCACATCCTATTTATTGTTGTGGTGAAGTTTAGATCCCTGGATTGTGTGGCTTGAGGGGATATGGTTTTCTTTAGGTGGAGCATGTCCATCAATTCTGGGTTGGACATGGCCTTATATGTCAGGCAGAGATCAAATCTGAGTAGGCGGTATGCAACCGAGTACAGCTGGAGTTTCTTCATTCGAGATGCATAGGGCATCTGCTTGAGGCCAGTGATCCTCTTGGTGAGGTACTTCTGTGGTCTTTCCAGATGTTACAGGTGTCTTGTAAGGTACATCCCGAATGGGGCATTGTACTCTATGATGGGTCTGATGAGTGATGCGTAGAGGGGCCCAATGACCTCTTTCGATCCGAATGCAAACCCTTTTGTGATTAGGTGGGCTACATAGAAGGATTTTCTAACCACTTTGGCAATGTGATTATCAAAGGAGAGGTTACTATCTATTTGTGTCCCCAGATCCCTTAAAACGACTTCTGTATTTAGGGGGCTACCACCTATGTGGTAGCTTGTGGGTACTTTGTTTTTCCAAAGGGGATGACTATGCACTTTTTGGCATTTAGCTTGAGGACATGGTTTTGACACCAGGTATCTGTCTCAGTGAGACCCTTTTGGAGGATGCCTGTGTCAGCCAGAGAGTCAATTATAGCCCCTAGTTTGCAGTAGTCTGTGAACTTGGTCAGCCATAGTCCTCCTGTGCTTGCCTGTACCTCTGAGAAGTATATGCCAAACAGGAGGGCTCCTAGGACTGAGCCCTGGGTAATGCCACTTGCAACCGGTTTAGTCAGACTTAGCTCCTGCAACTCTTACCATGTGGGTTCTGTCCGTGAGCCAGTTGGCAACCCATCTCATGATGTAGGGGTTTATGTTCAGGCTGGTGAGCTTATCTATAATACCTGAGTGGGGAATAGTGTTGATGGCCTTTGGGAGGTCTAGGTAGGCTGTGTGGACCACCTTTTCCTCATCTATAGCCTTGGTAACTGTCTTAAAGAAGTCTACCAGGTTTAGGAGGCATGATCTGCCCTTAACAAAGCCAAACTGGGTAGGGTCCAGTGTTTGGAGGTTTCCAATGTCTCTGTTAATGAGATCCATGATGATGATGTACTCCATAGCTTTGCAGATGAAGCTAGTCAGGCTTATAGGGTGATAGTTCCCGGGGTCCGTTGTGGCTCCACCTTTGTGGAGCGGAATAACCATTGTTGTGTACCACTCTGTGGGCATGTAGCCTATGGAGAGGCTGTGTTTAAACAGTGTGTTTAGGTAAGGGGTTAGTTCATCTTTGAGCTTGTGAAGGATGCAGCCTGGGACACCGTCCAGTCCCATTGATGCTGTGTTTTTGGCTTTGGAGAGGGTTGTTTTAACCTTAGTGTTTGTGATTTCAGGGGCATTACATTTTTCTGGTATATTTATGGACCCTTTTGGGGGTGAGAGGGGGGTGAAGTTTGCACTGAACCTGTCTGCCAGGATGTTGACTATATCAGTCGGTTCAGTGTATTCTGTGCCATTCTACACTTACTCTGAGCAGATCTGAGAATTGCCACTTAGATTCTTGACATAGCTAAAGAATGACTTGTGGTTATCTTTGGAGTCCATGGCAATTTTTCTTTCAAAGCTAGCCTTGGATGCTTTTATGAGGGAATGAAGTTTCTTGCTGATACTGCTCAGGGATGTCTTCCCTTCTTGGGATTTTACTCTTTTCTGTACTAGTTTCCTTCTTCTATTGTATAGCTTGTTTATGACAGGGGTCTACCAGACTAGTTTCCTTTTCTTGGAGGAGTGAGTCTTGGTTTTGTTTGGGATAGCACAATCCATGCATTCTTATAGGTGCCTGTAGTGTGCATTAGTAAAGGATTTTGCAGCTTGGACAGCGTTATCCTTTAGCACGGGGGCTTTGAAACTTTCCACCTTGGTCTTAAGTAACATGAAGTTTGCTTTTGAAAAGTGTTTCATGGTGGTTTCTTTGACCGGGGGTGGTGGCGGAATGTGGATATCCAGAGTGAGTAGTTTATGGTCAGATCTAACCAGCAAGGGGTTGACCTCCAGTGTGGAAGACCGGTCGCCCATGTTGTTGATGACCAGGTCCAATATGTTGTCACCTCTGGTGAGGGTGTTGACCAGTTGATCCAGGGCATTTGAGTTTATAAATTCTAGGAAATATTGGGCAAGTGAGTTTGTACTTGAGTAGTTCTCCCAGTTAATGTTTGGGTAATTGAAATCACCCAATATCAGGGTGTTTGGTAGGACCTTTATATTTCCCAGTGTTTCCAGGAATGCGGAGTGGGGGTCCTGGGACATGGTGGGTGATCTGTAGCAAGCTATAATTTGAATATCAGTTTTGCCCATTGTTAGTTGCACGTGGATGATCTCTGAAACATTGTGCTGTGCCACTAACCTGGAGGTGTGGGTATCCTTGAATATGGATACTCCCCCACCTTTTGTATTTTGGTCTCGGTTTTGTGGCCAAAATGTATGGTATGAGTAGTAGCCTGGTAGTCCTGGGTTGCTCTCTGGAGCCTTAAACCAGATTTCTGTTACTGCACATATATCAATTTTCTCCATACTGATGAGTGCCTCGAGTGCGTGCATTTTGAGGTTTAGACTTCTGGCATTAAGCAGCATTACCCTCACTTTTTTGTTACTTGTGCTATTTACAGTGGTGGGTTTGTCTTTTGAGCCTTGCCTAAAAAAGGCACTGTGGGGGTGGCAATAGCCTTGGCCAGTATTTGAAAGCCTAAGGGTGACAGGTGCAAGCCGTCTCTAGCAAAGCAGCATGGCTTGTCGAGCATGTCATCCCAGACTGACAGTAACTGGATCCCCTTTGAATGACACAATTGTTGAAATTGATAATTTTTTCTCTATACCGTGGTATCATTCTTGGTGAGGGCAGGATGCTACTCAGGGTCAGGGTCATACCGACCTGGGCTATGTGATCATAGAGCTCCTCTATGTCTCTTTCCATGTAGTTCAGGGAGGTATGGCTCAGGTCATTCACACCAACATGGACAATGACAGAGTCATATTTGTACTTGTTCTGGAGTGACCTGAGTGATTGTGTTATGTGGCAGATCCTGGCACCCGACAGGCAACTAACAGTAACCTTCTCCTTGTTCAGCCTAGTGAGTGGGACGTCAGTGTGCCTGACTATAGAGTCACCTATTACTAGTGTGTTGGGTATGTTATTTTGCCTTAAGGGTTGTGATTGTGTGGCACACTGGTTTTGTGAAATATATGTTTTATGGTTTGTGTTGGGGTGGGTGAAGGTTGCTTGGATGTCTGCTTTGGAGGTCTCTGTTGCTTTTGCAGATTTTTATTTAGAGCCTCCAAGTATGTTTTTGCGTATTTATGTGTGTTTTTTGCCAGTGCTGGTTTCATAGGTCTATGTGAGACTGGTGGTGTGATGCAAGTATTTCCCTTCTCCTCTTGACTGTCAGTTCTAGTCTTGGGTTGAGAGAGCTTAGCCTCCAGTTTGGCTGTATAATTGCATCTCTCGCATGTATTAGTGTTTGGTGGAAGGAGGAGAGGGTTGTCTGCGTACATGAGGCAATTGTAACATTACCTCAAAATGCCCAGATTCACCAGTTGGACTGGAGAGTACACCTGAAACTGCCCTTTGGACATGCCTGGACAGGTACAGTGAGCTGTTTTACTGATTGGCTGGTAAGGTCGAGTAGAGAACCTTGTCCTTCTATACAGTATAGGGGGGGGTCTAGTGCTAAGGTTTATTAGTGCTGGCTATGAGTTTTGGGCAAGTGCTGGGATGAGAAGTGAATGATTTGCATGCTTAAATTGAACGTTTGTCTAGTTTCAAGGGAAAATTTGAAGAGTAGACTTTGTGGAGCCAGGAATAGTTATAACCTAGCTAAATGGTGCTGCTCGGTGTGCAAAAACATGCAAATGCGGGTTTTATAGCAAGTAAATGAAGGAGATAGAAATTAGCCCAAAATAGCCAAAAATCTGAAATCCTATTTCCTTCCAAGATTGTGTATCAATAATTGGTGAAAAGGTTAATGCAGTAGATTTATCATCAGAGAGCAAAGTATTTTGTACTGTCCTGATCCATGGTAAACCCATCAAACTCAAAGTAATGTTATGTCAGCAGAAGCATTTGCTAAAGTAAGAGCTGTTGAACAACTTAATGTGACTAGTTGTGCAAACCTTGTTGCATATGGAGGTAAAGAAATTCAAACTTGTAACCTGTAACCTGCAAATGGTTCATTTCCCAGGCCACTTATAAAGGGTATCATAACTTGTCAGAGATTTGGGATGCATGGCTAGGCTTAAAAAGGCCCTCGTGGTCATTAGCCAAATAAATACCTATGAACCTATAAAATGAAGGTTCAGTAGTGCAGTCGTTGTTTGGCTGGAAACATTTATGAGTTGTTGTTTTATGTAGTCCAAAGACCTGTGCACTCATTATTGGGTTTCAGAGAAAATTTGAGAATGGACTTGCTTTCCTTCACTAAGGTTCATCACATAAGCACATGTCCCAGTTCCAGCTTCAGTGATACTATTTTCTCAGAATATGTTAATGTTTTCAGTGACGAGTTATGTCACAAAACATCCAACAGACCAAACAATGTTGTAGGAAGTCACGACTTCAGTACTGCTTAAAAGTTGGAATATCTTTTATTCATGAGGTAAGCGCTTTCATGGTGTCACCATCACTTTTTCAGACCATAACAGAGAACAGTATTTCACAAGACATATATATATATATATATATATATATATATATATATATATATATATATACTCTCCAATTAATTCAAATAGACCAATAACAAGCTTCAATGCATTTGACTTTCTTAAAGACATACAAACACTAAATTGCCATATTACAATATTCTATAAGTAAAATCACTTGAATGTTACTTCATTCATCACTACACAAGTTAAAAACAAGAAAATGTCCTTTCATAAAAGCTAAAACATACATAAAAATACAGCTAATAAAAAATGCATGAAGAATATACCTAGCAGAAAAATATATATAGTGTTATATCAAAAGACAATTCAGTACTAACCACCTTCCATACATATATTAATCAAAGCACTCACTTTTTAAAATTCTCTATCAAAAGTTCTTATGATGACTTGGATTTTTAAGATGTCAAAATAATGTGCAATGCAGAGGGTGAATTCTCAACTAGAGTACATAGAAAAGATTGCCATAGAAATGCAATTTTGCACAAGGGAAGTATGCACCCCCAGCATATCTTTAGAAATGTAGTTAAGGGGCAAACCTTAAGGACATCAAGGTTAACTGCCAAGGATGATGATTTTAAATGTGAACTCACTGAATTTAAGGAAAGGTTGTCAAGGAAGGGCTATGACTCACATGCGGATGGAATATTAGAAGGGGCTGGTGAATGGAGAAAGAATATGGGTAAACCCTATTTTTCATCTAGAACGACTTTAGATAGAACAGTTTCATTGAAAAGTAAGGTGAACACAGGGGTAGGGGTATCAACATACTATACTAGAAATACACATATAGTAACTGATGTAATAAGGAAACATTGGCCTATTTTAGCATCAGACCATGAACTCAGGAATATAGTAGGTGATAAACTTAATTTTTTTTTCAAGAACAGAAAAACTTTAAAGAGGATGCTGTGTTATCCAAGGGGAACAACAATGAGGAACAATAGTAGAAGAGGTACCAGTACCTGTAAAGCATGTAATCAGTGTTGTTATATAGACACTACTAACAATTTTCATCATCCTGACACAGGACGAACATTGTCCTTTCAAATGTCAGCTGATTGCAACTCAATGAATATAGTCTATTTGGCAGTATGCAATGTCTGCTCAGCATATTATGTGGGAAAAACGAATAGGAAATTTAGGTGTAGAATAAGGGAACATATAAATAACATTAGGAAAGTGACCCTTGACTAATGCGCTGGCGAAACATGTTAGTCAGGAGGGACAACATCACACATTCAGATTCTTAGCAATAGAAGAAATAAAGGAAAATGAAAGATGGGGAGATATATCAAACTATACTGAAACCTCAGAAATTAGGTGGATAATTAGGCTAAAGGCAAACAGAGGAAAAGGACTCAATGACAGAATCCCTATAAGACCTATTCTGAAGAATAGGAAACTGTTTAAATAGTTCTATTTCATGTTTCAGTAAGTGTGTGAGAGATTAATGTTTTTTTTGAGATAACACCACATATTTCTCTGTTAGGTACATTCTCCATGTATTTTTTGTTAGATTCTGAAGAAAACGGAATTTTTAAGTAGTTTTATTTTATGCTTCAGTAAAGCAGTGAGAGAAATGAATGGTCTTTTGATATAACACTATATATATTTTTCTGCTAGGTATATTCTTCATGCATTTTTTATTAGATGTATTTTTATGTATTTTTTAGCTTTTATGAAAGGAATTTTTTTTGTTTTTAACTTGTGTAGTGATGAATGAAGTAACATTCAAGTGATTTTACTTATAGAATATTGTAATATGGCAATTTAGCGTTTGTATGTCTTTAAGAAAGTCAAATGCATTGAAGCTTGTTATTGGTCTATTTGAATTAATTGGAGAGTATATATATATATATATATATATATATATATATATATATATATATATATATATATATCTTTTGAAATACTGTTCTTTGTTATGGTCTGAAGAAGTGGTGGTGACACCATGAAAGCACTTACCTCATGAATAAAAGATATTCCAGCTTTTAAGCAGTACTGAAGTCGTGACTTCCTACAACATTGTTTGGTCTGTTGGATGTTTTGTGACATATTTTTGAACTGTTTTACCAACAGCTCATTTATCCTTGCTGCATCTTGTTTGGTGTTATATTTTTCAGTGACAAGTTAGGCAAGCTTCTAGTTGTGTATTCCATGAAGTTAGACTCAGAGGTCAGTCCAGTGGTCAGACCAGCAAGAAGAGTTCCAATAGCTATGCAGAGCACAGTTAAAGCTTAGCTGGATAAAATGGTGCAGCAAGGTGAGATTTGTCCAGTTACAGAACCACCTGAATGGTGTGGTCTATAGTAGCAACTCACAAAAAAGGCTCAGACAAAATCAGAATATGCATCTACCTAGGAGACTTGCATAAGGCATTGAAAAGACCTCATCATCCCATGCGAACAGACAAGGAAGTTGCAGCCCTAATACTGAATGACACTGACTGCTTTCCATCTTGGGTGCAAAGAGTTCATTTTGGCAAGTAATGCTTGATTGCAAATCTTCACTACTGACTGCATTTAGTACTCCATTTGGAAGACATAGATTTCTAAGGATGCCATTTGGAATAAATTCTGCAAGTGAAGTCTTCCAGTTGCAATAGAGCAGATCTTTTCAGGTTATCCCTGTGCCATAATAGTAGATGATCTATTAGTTGGAGGCAATGGTGAAGCAGAGCATGACAGAAACCTCAAGAAAGTTCTAGAAAGAGCACATAAATTGAACTTAAATCTTAATCCTCTAAAGTGTAAATTTATACTACCAGAAGTCACATATGTAGGTCATTTGTTTAGCAGTACTGGGTTACGATCAGACCCATCCACGTAAGCAGCTATTCTTGTGATGCCAGCACTTGATACTATTCAAGCTCTACAGCATTTTCTTGGTATGGTTAACTATTTGTCAAGTTTATACCAGATTTCAGTGAATTGACAGCGCCTTTAAGAGAGCTGAGGTGCAAAAATGTTGCATGGTCATGGATAGAACAGCTCCAGATAGCATTTGATGATAAGCAGAAAACTGCCAGTCCACCTACACTAAGGTACCATGATATCAATAAACCAGTCACTCTTTCCTATGATGCATCAAAGTTTGGTCTTGACACAGTTCTTCTTCAAGAGGGCAGGCTAGTAGCCTATGAATCTAGAACTCCTACCCAAACTGAAAAGCAATATGCTCAGATTGAAAAGGAACTTTTGACAATTATATTTGCATGTTAAAAGTTTCACAATTATATTTATGGTCAAGATATCCAGATTGAAACTGATCATCAACCTCTAGTTACTATTTTAAGGAAGCCTATGCATTATGCTCCAGCAAGATTGCAAAGAATGATGCTCAAATCACTAAAGGACAACTTCAAAATGGTCTATACAAAAGGCAAACATCTTGATCTGGCTGATACCTTATCCAGATCACCCAGAAATACAACAGAACTGCTTGATGCAGAGAATTTTGACTCGATGTCATGGAAGTGTGTCATTTTTTGACCATGAGATTTGATGAGGTGAGAGATCATACAAAGACTGATTCTGTTTTGCAAAAGCTCAGCCACTACTTCCAGATAGGATGGCCGTCGAAGCAATCCAGTGTGCCGCCTGAAGTACAACCTTATTTTCCTTACAGAGTTGAGATGTTGATGGGAGATGATATTATTTTCAAATATCCTAAAGTTGTTGTTCCTGCTTCCTTACAATGTGAATATGTCCAGATTTTACATCGTGGTCCTCCAGGGTCTGAATCTACCAAAAGAAGAGCAAGAGGACTAGTATTTTCACCTTCTCTAGCAAACTACATTAACAAAGTGCTTTCATCTTGTTCAGTATGCAATAGTTCTGGACCGCATCTGCAAAAAGAGGCACTTCAGCTAAGTCAAGTTCCTGAACTACCTTGGTCAATAGTAGCCTCTGACATATTCAGATGGAACAATCAGCATTACTTAGTCTTGGTTGACTCTTATTCGTACTGGTTTGAGATTGATTTGTTGCCTAAACTAAAGCCTACTACTGCTATTACTAAGTGTATAATGTAATTTCTCAGTTCTTGGCAGTCCACATAAGCTTATCTCTGATAATGGTACTTAATTTACTAGTCAGTTATTTCAGAAATTTGGAAAAGAATGGGATGTTGTACATAGGGTTGGGAGAGTGGCCTAATGGTTAAGGTGTTTGTCTTACACACACAAGTTGCAATGTTTGAGTCTCACAAAGGATAATTGGCTAGGCTATAAAATGGCTCGCAAGGGCAGTTAGCTTAGTACTAATCTATGAAACCTATGTTACTAATATCCTGAATACCCACAGTCAAATGGATTAGCTGAACATGCAGTGCAGAGTGCAAAGCAATTACTAGAGAAGTCAAACCATGATAATACCGATGCCTTTTTGAATTTACTTACTCTCAGAAACATACCCAGTAATGGTATACTTGACTCGCCTGCTCAAAGAGTTCTATCTAGGTAAACCAGAATATCTTGCCTATCATTTCCAATTTGTTGAGGCCTAAAGCTAAGAACAACAGAGCAATCAAAGCCCAGCTATTCAGAAAACATTATTTTCAGATGTCTAGTTATGATAAAATGAGCAGATTTCTTCATCCATTGAAGAAGGAGAGACATTGAGGAAACAAATGGTGAAAGGTTTCAACCGGATTGGTCATGTAACAGGTATATGTGCCGAGCCAAGATGTTATTTTGCAGAATCAGAGGGTGTGGAGAACAGGAGAAATCGTAGACATCTTCTTCCTGTATCAGAATCGATAACGCATGATTTTGTCCTGTGATACAAACTCTAGATCTCAGAGCAATCCAGACAGTGTTCCTGTTGTACAACATATCTTAAATTCTACTTCCATTCCCGATGATTAATTCTATGTCACAAAATTTGGTCATATCTCCAGACCTAGTGTGAAATACATAGCAACCTCAACATAATTGACTATATGTATTAAGTTCTGTATAATTGCATGTTAAAGAAGTATCTTGTAATTATTGCTTGTCAATGTCGTCAATGAAGTATGACTCATGTCTCAAAGAGGGAGGATGTAGACTATGTATGTGTGTTGTACCTTTAAGAAGCATTTCCAAGGTCAACACATGCATATAAATAGACAGCACATGTTAACTTCAGTGCCATTTTGAGAGTGCAGCCAGAGAGTGAACATATATGAAATAAATAGTCAGTCTGTTTATAAGTTTATCTAAGATAAAGTTATTTGCCTCAGTCCTGATGTGTCTGTACAAAATACGGCTGCTTGAACAAAACCCATGTATATTCTTCTGCTTCATGACTGGATAAACGATAAACAGAATTTAGTAAAATAATTGTATCGATGCTTTGTATGTCACATATGAAGTTACTAATGTTCTACATTTTTTTCTCACACCCCTGCCATTTTCTCTCTCTCTTTTATTTTATTTTCAGGGGAGGGGCATATTATTTATTTATTTTATTTATTTATTTTACATTTGTTAACTGGGTTAATCTGGCTGAGCTGTTGGCTCATTTTCAGCAGAGACCCAGTGAGAAAAGCTCCTTAGGACTAGAAAACAATTCATTAAATTTTATTAACATAGTAGTAACAATCAGCTATAGGATCTTCCAAGCAGAGACCTGGAGAGAAAAAAAGCTCCTCAGGCAAATCAATTATACAGAGTATTAACAATTGGCAGACAAGTATGTGAGTTGTTACAA